>NC_133326.1:281966291-282266291 GCF_042186555.1 Aquarana catesbeiana
CAACTGCAAATTCACACACTAATGCCCTGTACACACGATCGGACATTGATCGGACATTCCGACAACAAAATCCAAGGATTTTTTCCAACGGATGTTGACTCAAACTTGTCTTGCATACACACGGTCGCACAAAGTTGTTGGAAAATCCGATCTTTCTGAACGCGGTGACGTAAAACACGTACGTCGGGACTATAAACGGTGAAGTAGCCAATGGCTTTCGTCTCTTAATTTATTCTGAGCATGCGTGGCACTTTGTGCGTCGGATTTGTGTACACACGATTGGAATTTAACCGATCGGATTTTGCTGTCGAAAAATTTTATATCCTGCTCTCAAACTTTGTGTGTCGGATTTCCTAAAAATACAACCCCTTTAGGCTACAGTGTGCCTACTGTTTCTCATGTCTATGAAATGTGAATTTATTTTTGTGAGACCGATTTAAGGGTCCAGTTTTCTTTTGCCTCCAACTGACCATGCCCAGACTTTTAGGGGTTTATTTACTAAAGGCAAATCCACTTTGCACTTGGAACTACAGTCGCTGTAGATCTTAGTAGGACATGCAAGGAAAATAAAAACAGAATTTTTGCTTGTAGATGATTGGATGATAAAACCAGCAGAGTTTCCCCTCTTTTCAGATCTTCCCCTCAGATTTACAGCGACTGCGACCTGTGCCCAAAAAAACTCAGACAGAGGGCAAAGGGGCTAGTCACCTGTGTTGCCTGTGATAGTGTCTCCCTTTAGCTGATTTTTCCCATTGCTGACACCATGCCTTGCTTAGCACTGCATTTGTGTGTAGAGGTAGGGCTTTTTTCTTTCTCACGTCAGAGCCTCGAGTAAAGAGAACGGTGAACAACATGGGAGTAACATCATCAAATCTTATGCCAATTCTCCTGAAGTTAGCAGTCATAGGCAGCGATGCCTTAGATCTCACACTGCAGATATACAGCTATGAAACTTTATATGCACAGGAGAGTCTAGGCACCCTTACATACGAAGAAGTGCACTGCAGTTTTTCTCTTTTGAATTGCATACAAAAGATATATTTTCAAGGTACTGCTTGGAGACATTTACCATTTCAAAATTTTCCCTTGAACATAGGAAATATTTACTTTTTCAGCCTGAAACCATGGGGACAGCCTCCCGTAACTCCTCAGCCACCCGATCCTGCTCTCCCCGCGCAGCATAACTCATAAGTTGCAGCTCAGAGACATCCAGCGTCACATGGAGAACCTGGATAATAGGAGCCATAATCTAAGGATCCGTGGGCTGCCTGAATCAGCTGAAGCAGACCAGCTCGTGCCCACAGTAGTTGGCCTATTTAACAACCTCCTTGATGGCCCCCTCAGACAGAAATAGTAATGGAACGAATCCATCTGGCCCCCCAGGCCCAAGGGAAGAGATAATGACACCCCCCCCCCGTGATGTAATCTGCTGTCTGACTACAAGCTAAAGGAGGAGATACTCCGGAAAACTAGAAACAGAATACACCTCACATACAGGGGTGCGGATGTCCAAATATATTAGGACCTCCCCAGCATCAAGCTTCAACATCGCAGGGACCTTCATCCCTTGCTCGAGGGGCATACACTACCGCTGGAAGTTCCCCTTCTGTCTGTCTGCCTCTACACAAGCCCACACCGCTTCGCTACGAGTACCAAAGGATCTCCAATTGTTCTACGACACCCTAGACATACCACTGGTTGAGGTTCCCAACTGGTACGCATAGTTTTGTCGCACTCCGCCCGGGAGAGATCCACGTAGAGAACAACCCATGGACGTCCGAGAACTGAGGCACCGAAGACAACGCTCCTCGTCTGGACCCAGATCCCAAACTCCTCATCGAGGCTCACAAAATATATTAGGACCTCTCCAGCATCACGCATCAACATCGCAGGGACCTTCATCCCTTGCTCGAGACCCTGCGCAACAGGGGCATACACTACCGCTGGAAGTTCCCCTTCTGTCTATCTGCCTCTACACAAGCCCACACCGCTTCGCTACGAGTACCAAAGGATCTCCAATTGTTCTACGACACCCTAGACATACCACTGGTTGAGGTTCCCAACTGGTACGCATAGTTTTGTTGCACTCCGCCCAGGAGAGATCCATGTAGAGAACAACCCATGGACGTCCGAGAACTGAGGCACCGAAGACAACTCTCCTCGTCTGGACCCAGATCCCAAACTCCTCATTGAGGCTCACAAAATTGATAAAGCCCCACAAATCCACCACAACCGTGCAGAGCCTGTCGAGATTACTGCAAAGCCCACATGGATCCCTTCACCACATGAAAGGGTTAATTCTGCCCGGTTCATATGAATAACCAGTGGATTCTTGTGGGAGCAAACAAATAAGGAAGACACAAAATGGTCTCAAAGTATGCTCAGCTTAAAGCTTAAGGGTCAATGCCCAGACTGCTGTGGAACGCTGGTTTACAATGAAAGAGCCAGTTAACAAGATGGACTGCACCCTGATCCTTGCAAATGCAGGAGAATAATATTACAATTAGCTCTTACTTACCAATATATGTTTGTAACTATCATAATGTATGAGGGGGTTCCTAAGTACTAAGATCACTATTACTCATTTCACTCAGGTCCCTGACTAGGACCTATACAAAATGCATGATGAGGACAACTTATACCTCAGGAAGCCGAGCAAGGTCCTACATTTCCCCTATAGCTCCTCTGTATCTTCTTTAATGGAACCTCACCATACATGCTCATTTGGTTACAGGGATTTATTTAGCAATCGCCCTACCATGGCGCTCATTTAAGTAAATGTAAGATACTCCATGATATGCAGGATTGCCTGATCCCCCTCTGCACCCCTCAGAGGGCCACTCCCTCGCATAATGTTTCAATACCTCAGACCCTGGTGAACTGGAGGGGGGGGGAGAATGGGAGAGATCCCTAGACCAAATCGCAAAACATCCTAGGACAGAGCCCAACACCTCTGAACACCTGTTGACAAATTTTTCTCTCCCCCTCCCTCACCATGATTGAGGTGACCATGGCACATGACAACACGCCCCTCTGGTCAATCGGGATCTCTCTCCTTATCCTAATCCCCATCATCCAACTTAATCCATAGCGACATATTGGGAACAGAGCTGTTAATCCAAAGCCCATGCACATAAGGCTACCTGCATGGGCCACCCCCCTGATGAATGAGGATCAGCTACCCCATACGCTTGAATGAGGAGCAGCCATCCCATACATCAACCTGAGGGAACAACAATAACTGAAATGATGAAGACCCTTCATCCCTCACACTGCCTTTTTTGCACAAAAGGCTACCCCTTTTTATCCTTCCTCCCTGGAGGTAGACCCATACCAACAGAACTCAGAAATACTACTTCATCCCCTATACTCTGCAGAAAAACCCTAAATAAGTGAAAAGGGATGAACCCACCCCTATAATTTTAATACTATTCATACTTTTATGAATAGTATTAATTATAATAGTATGAATTAAGGGGGATTCTTAGGAATGATACCCACTACTCGTTCGGTCAATAAGCGGAAATCCTCTTGTGCAAGGAGGTAGGGTGCTATACAGACACTTACAGTCGTGGTTACTCTTATGTTCTTCTCAGATATCAGTATATTATTGTTATTGTTTAAGAGTTCTCTTTTTCTTGTTTGCTTAGCAACAGATGATTGTGCCTTAAATAGGTTTCCTTGTTTAAAGCTGAACTTAAACAATAGCAAGCTGCTAAATGCCTGAATCATATCTTAACCCAGGGAGTCAAACATGCTTCCTTAGGTTTTGAACACTACTACCTTTTACCTCCACATACGTGACACTTCGCCCTGTGGCGGCAGGGTTGAAATAGAATACATTTGAATCTATCCCGCTAGGGCATCACCAACCCCCACACAGTGGTCGTAGAACAATACTGGTCATATTCAGAGACTCGCGTATTGTCTATGCACTTTACCCCACCGACATCTGTTATTACAGGACAGGAGGGCTGGTTACCACTGTCGTCGGATATACATTAATAAGAGGAAACACTTTTTCCTCTCTCTCTATTCCCCTCACCCTCCTCACCCTTCTTTCCTATCCCCATATCCTCCCCACTATTCTATACTAACTCGCGGAAAACTTTACCTGGATGCAACATAGATCCATGAATCATCACCCTCAGGTCAAGCTCTATTCGCTGAATACACCCGAAAAAAGCTCTAAACTCCCTTTAACCTTATAAAAACAAAAAGCAGATGTGGTTTTCTTACAAGAAACCTATTTTAGATCGGATAACATCCCAAAACTCCATAACAGTAATTATCCTACAGTTTACCATACCACTAATAATGAATCAAAATCCAATGGAGTATCCATCCTAATATCCAGAAATTGCCCTCTTCAAATGCAGGAAACCCAGAATGACGAACATGGTCGCTATATATTCCTTAAAGGAAAACTCTTTGACAAACCCTTTACTTTAGCTAACTTATACACACCCAATAAGCTCCAAGTTCCTTTCTTACGCAACACTCTACAACTCCTGGAATACTGATCTTAGGGGGGGACTTTAACTTGGCTCTTACCCCCACTCAGGATACTTCATCGGGCATATAGATCCCTCAAAGTGATCAAGACACAAATCGGCAACTTAACGCTTCATGATACATGGCGCACTCTACATCCCAACACTAAAGATTTCACCTATTTTTTGGAACCACATAATAGATACACCTAGGATTGACTATTTCTTTATTACACAGGAAGATCTCCCATCTCTTTTAAGCGAATCTATAGACCCAATGCGTATATTGGATCATAATCCCATCTCCATGACCCTTTCATTCCCAATCACGACCACGAAATCATGGCGCCTCGACAATACCTTCCTAAACAATCCTGAGACATTGGAGGCTATAAACGGATGTCTACTGCAATATTTTCACGAAAACGATTCCAAGGAGACAGCTCCCTTGACACAATGGGCTGCACACAAATGTGTTTATAAAAGAATTCATCTCCCTGGCCTCAAAATGGAGGAAAGCTCGGCAAGCATGCATTGATGAGCTCTCGTCACGTATTCGCTCTCTAGAAAAATTGCACAAACAATCACTAGCCATATAAACACTAAATGATTTAATTCAGACACGACAAGATTTACTAGAGGAGCTAGGGAAAACAAACGAAAATATGTGCTAATGCAGAGACTATTCGAATTTGGCAATAAATCAGGGAAATTGCTGGCCAGAGCCCTCCAAGCTAAAAAGGTGGCGACAACGGTTCACTCGATCACGGATGCCCTAGGGAACAAAATAACCACCTCCCAAGGTGGGAGCAACAATTTGTCCAATTCTACTCTAAACTATATAAGGTAAAAGCCCCAAATGTGACTAAAAAAAGATGAGAGAAGAGAACTGATCATAAACTTCCTAAAACAGTACAGTTCCACAACCATACCCTCCTCCGAAGCCTCGGCTCTGAATCACCCAAAATTTTTGGAGGAAATCAACCAGGTCTTGAAACAACTAAAACCAGGAAAGAGCCCAGGTCCTGACAGACTAACTATTGGTTATTACAAAACCTTTGCTGACACGCTCAAGCCCCACTTCCTGAAAACATATCTTCTTCCCCTCATACAAATGAAGACCTGTTATGAGCACACATAACAGTGATGCCAAAACCTGGAAAAGACACCTCCATAGTATCAAATTATAGGCCCATATCCCTTCTTAATGTAGACCTAAAAATTTACACAAAAGTACTTGCAAACTGCCTACTACCACTACTACCCAAATTAGTATCGTTAGACCAAGTTGGCTTTATCCCGGGTAGGGAGGCCAGGGATAACACCCTGAAAGCTATCGGCCTACATCATTGGTTATCTTCGTCCCACAAACCTGTCTTCTTCCTATCACTTGATGCGGAGAAGGAGTTCGCCAGGGTGGCATGGGACTATATGACAGAAGCCCTCAAAGCACTAGGCATATGCGATTTGCATGCTCCAATTTATGCTTGCTCTATATTCAACGCCAACAGCCAGCATTCGAGTCAATGGCCACCTGTCAGACGCCTACTCCATATCGAACGGGACGCCACAGGATTGCCCCCTGTCCCCTCTTATATTTGTGCTAACCTTAGAACCTCTGCTCTACAGACTGAGAGATAATCCTGACATTATAGGAGTCGACCTAAAAGGCCGTCAATACAAATTAGCAGCTTATGCGGATGACATTGTGATGTTCCTTACCGACCCCATTACCTCAATTTCCAACCTATTGAAAGATTTTTCTCTATTCAACACACTCTCCAACATCCAAATCAATTTTTCAAAATCACGGGTGCCGAACATATCTCTCCCTCAATCCTCTTTAACTCACTGCCAAAATAACTTCCCTTTGGATGGGACTTACACGCCATTACCTACCTCGGGGTCCAGCTCCCAGTCAAATTATCCGAGCTATACTCTAGAGATTTCCTCTCGATCTTGGGAATCCTCCAACAAGATCTTAAGCGGACAACTGGTCCTTTCTCCTGGTTCGAGAGAGCGGCCATTATCAAGATGAATGTCCTTCCAAGAATCCTATACCTCCTCTAAACTTTGCCAATTAAAATCCCCCCGGCATTCTTTTCCTCGTACAGGCAGATTTGCAGGAACTGCATCTTGATCTCCAAGCATCCTCGGTTGAGCTGGGATAGATTAGTGACCCCCAAATTGAAAGGGGGGATTGGCCTCCCAGACTTAATGTCAAGTCACCTGAGTCCAGGTGACAGATGCACCCCGTTGTGGTCTGGAGTGCACCGCAAGGTAGTAGACCCTACGGCTGACTGCTGCAGATGGAGCTCTAGGTGATATAGGAGAGCCAGGTACTCTGTAGTACCTACACGGATGACCCCAGGAGCTAGATCATGAGATTTCCCAGGGCGAGGAATCTAAGAGCCAGCGGGTGTTCACCAGAAGCCCCTAGAGGTGGGGATGGATTTAGCTGCAGTCTTGCTCCAGGTCGCGACCCCCAGGGCCTCCCAGCTCATGGTAGACTACAGGGAGGTAGAGTGGAAGCAGCAGACTGCGACAACAAAGGATAGTCAGGAGCTAGCCAAAGGTTGGGGCAACAAGCAGGTGAGGATAGTCAGGAGATATCCAAAAGTCAGGGTAACAAGCAGGTAAGGATAGTCAAGAACAAGCCAAGATCGGTAACTGGAATCAGACGTAGAAGACACAGCAAGTCGCACACGAAAGCTAAACACAAAATATTGATCAGCAGAGTTAGTTTGCAGTGCACAGGTTAATATAGAGTTCCCTGATAGGGGCTGGGGTGGAGCCATGCTTTAAGGGGAGATAACTTAAGCAGCCAGGTGAGAGTGGCTGGCCTCTTAAGCAGAACACATGGAGAGGTAAGCTGACAAACAAACATTACTGCATACCCATGACACTTAAATACTTGTGGTCATGCCATTTGACTAGAGTGGTAGACTGGCATGTCCACGCCAATACCAAAGACTGGATTAAACTTGACTCATTCTCCCAATTGCCATTTCGCCATTTACCATGGATCAAGCTGACTTTAATCCCAAAGGAGAGTGCCAACCATCCTATAATTGGCCCTACACTACACAACTTTCGGACAGCATGTAAAAAACTGAATCTTGCGTCCTCCCCCGGACCCTGGACCCCAATTGACAATAACCCAGAGTTTCCCCCCGGATCTCCCTCTTCACAACGTTAGTCATAGAACCCCAGAGACGTCTCTCCGGGCTGAACACTTCTTTGAAAGAGTTAAGCTTTTACAATTCAGTGCTCTCTCATCTAAAATCGCCGACCACTCTATCCCTTTCTTCAAATACCTACAGCTTAGGCACTTTCTAAATAGCGCCTAACCACTATCCACATGGTGTAGGGATCACACCCCTTTCAAAGCTATCTGCTCCAGATCAGAGCCCCAAGAGACACGTGATCTCAGATCTTTATTCACTTATGTTCGCTGATTGTGATCCTAAACCAAACAAAACTAGCCAACACTGGGAAAGGGAATTTGATCAGTAGAGGACTGGGAACATATTTATACCCACATTCATAAAGGTTAGAGGAATGTTTCCAAACATGATAATGGATTCAAAATTTACTCAAGGTGGTACAGGACTCCAGATGAGCTACATAATTACTACCCTAACGTATCGCCACTCTGCTGGAGATATAACGAGATGTACACCACCTTACTACTAAAATAACAACTTGCCCATCGGCGCAATTTCTCCTCCCCCACACATCCCTACCCCAATCTACTACAGAAAGTCCTTGACGCTTCACCTCATCGATGCAGCTAAGATGTGCATACCCTTCACTGGAAGGAAAGCACACCCCCCCCCCCCCCCCCCCTATAATTGTATTACTGAATGGCTCTAATGAATAGGTATGATTGCTGAAATGGAACATTTAGTTCAGGCCAGGGAGACTCATACCAAATTCTGCAAAACCTGGGCATTTTGGGTCACTTTGCAGACTCAACTGACCAACAATCAATAGAGCTTGACCTGAGGATATGAGAGACCTCTATTTGAGGAACCGGCGAAAGTCTAAAAATGGATGACTGCTACTCAATCCATAACTGCACCTTGCATAGGAAGAAGTTCAGAATTACTCCAGACGCATTCTTGCTTACATTAGTTCTAGAATACCTCGCCTACCTCCCCTCCCCCTTCCCATATCCCTTTCTCACCTCAAAGGGGTCTAGACTCCCCAATATTGGCCCTTGGTCATACTTTAGGAAACGAAAAATGAAGAAGAAACAACTATTGGTTCTAAATACTCAATTTTGACAGTTATTTAGATAAACAAGTTCTAGACTAGATGACCTGCATCACTCAGAATTAATTTGTTACCCCAGTTTTACAACTTATTGTTATTATGAAATGCAAACATTTCTTGTTTTCTAACTAATACACTATTAGGCGGCGGGAAGAGAAAAAGGACTGGGAGCGGGTTGGATGTGCCCCCACCCATCCACAGTTTCCACGTGAGGTGGATGGGTGGACTGGAGGCATATCCGGCATACTCAGCAGAAATGACACAAGGCTCCTTATCCCTGGGACTTTATCCTTTTGCCCAGCTCTACTTGTTCTCTAAAGTCCGAGCGTCTCAAGTTTCACTGTGTACCTTTGTTACCATCATCACAATTATTGTATATGTTATATACTCGATATGTATGTTTTGAATGTTTGTAAAACTCTTTACCCTGAAAAACCTCAAAAGTATTGAAACTACTTTTTATAATTCCTTTATTTTTAAAGATGTTTGCATATAACAGCCAAAGTGTACGGTATATACAGTAGCACATCTGCGTATCAAAGAAAAAGGGTCATACACGAGCAATCCTATAACATATATAACGTTGCCCCCAACACTTTACAACATGAGTGGCCCTGAGGCCATAGTCTGGTTGTGTAAATTGTAGGCTACTTAGAAATTGGGGGGAGGTCATCGAGCAACTACATAAAGAACCTACTACATGAGAACACATATGCAAATACAATATAATAAAATGAGGTAGGGCAAAGTAAATCAAAACTTTGAGACAACACAACATGTAACATTACTGCCCTATGGGTCACTTAGCTCTGAAATGGGACCATAATGCGTTTACGATATACAGTTCTCTAACCAAACAACCTGCAACCGAACTAATGCCCCGTACACACGGTCGGATTTTCCAACGGAAAATGTGTGATAGGACCTTGTTGTCGGAAATTCCAACCGTGTGTAGGCTCCATCACACATTTTCCATCGGATTTTCCGACACACAAAATTTGAGAGCAGGATATAAAATTTTCCGACAACAAAATCCGTTGTCGGAAATTCCGATCGTGTGTACACAAATCCGACGAACAAAGTGCCACGCATGCTCAGAATAAATAAAGAGATGAAAGCTATTGGCCACTGCCCCGTTTATAGTCCCGACGTACGTGTTTTACGTCACCGCGTTTAGAACGATCGGATTTTCCGACAACTTTGTGTGACCGTGTGTTTGCAAGACAAGTTTGAGCCAACATCCGTCGGAAAAAATCCTAGGATTTTGTTGTCGGAATGTCCGAACAAAGTCTGACCGTGTGTACGGGGCATTAGAGAGTAAATGTAGGTAGGGGGCACTGTAAGAAGGGAAAAGGGTTGGGAAAACGGATGTCTCCAGGGGATAGTAGGAGCAGAATCAGAAAGGCAGACAAACGAGAAGGCAGATTAGATAGATAGTACTTCTTGTCCGGGGAGTGAGGCAACATTCAAGAAGTCAGTCTTGCTGCACCATTTCCCATAGATAGGCATCAGTATACAAATAGTGATGCCAGGGTCTCCAAGTCTCGCAGAAGGTCTCCTCCCGGTTATACAAGGTAGCGTTGAGGTCTTCCATATGTCTTAGTTCATTTACTTTTGTAAACCACAAGTATTTGGACGGGGGGTTCTCCGATCTCCAACAGAGGGGAAAACATGCCTTAGCCCCGTTCAGCAACTGGATGGTAAGGGAGGCTTTGTATTTCTTGATTGATCTTTCTGAAAGATGGAGTAGACATGCCGTAGGGTTTCCCTCCAGGTCTACATTTGACAGGTGTTTTATCACGCCGGTCACTTTGCGCCAGGAAGGCTGAAGTTTTAGGGCAATCCCAAAGAATGTGAAGCATTGTTCCCTCAGCAGTGCCACACCACTAGCACGAACTAGGGACCTGAGGGAAGAAACAATGTAAGGTAGTGGGTACTCTGTACCATCTGGTCGAAATCTTATAACAGGTCTCTTGGACTCTGGTAGCTATGGATGACTTTTGGAAAAAGTGAAGGATCTTCTCCTTCTGAGAGTTATTGAATTGAATACCTAAGCCGGATTACCATTTAGAAAGGAGGGATGGAACATATCTCTCTGCCGGGTGAGTCAGATAGGCATAAGTCATTGAGAGACTGTGACGGGCTGGCTTCCACCGGTGGCAAGTGTGTTCCACTTCCGTGAGCTGGCGAGCTATGCCCGGAGTCCTCAAGCTTTCCCGAAGAAAATTGCATAGCTGAAGGCCACTCCAGAAGTCCAAGGGAGGATTTGTGGCAGATACCCCTGCAACGGCGGAAAGTTGACCGTCGGGACCCACAAAGTCACAAAGGTGGTGCCTCCCACTCATGTTCAATCGCTGGAAATTAGGATTTTGAAGGCCAGGAGGGAATTCAGGATTCCCAAGTACTGGTGCCATAGGGGAGGGTAGTGGTGACGAAAGGCGTCTCTTGCCACCAGAAGTGTGCTGCCCAAGGTAGGATGCTTGATAAGGGCCTTTGGTAAAGGTGAGGCGATCCACGGCCAGCTCTTGGCAGTATCTTTAGACTCCTCTATTTCCATGGCCACCCAGTGTTTCGCTTCTGCATGACAATGCCAGTGCACTAGTCTAGTGAGGTGCGCCGCTCTGTAGTAGGCTTTCACATCTGGTAGGCCCACTCCACCCCTATGCTTCGTAAGATGGAGAAGTTGCAGTCTAATGCGGGGCTTACGATGCGACCAGACGAAGTCACAGAACCACGCACTCATTCATTTGAAAAACACTGGCGGGAGGCGAATAGGAAGAACTTGCAACAACTACAACACTCTAGGTAGCGCGGTCATTTTGAGGGCATTGCATCGCCCAAACCACGTTAAAGTGGAGTTCCACCCAAAAATGGAACTTCCACTTTTTGGATTCCTCCCCCTCTCCAGTGTCACATTTGGTACCTTTTCAGGGAGGAGGAGGGAGCAGACACCTGTCTAATACAGGTATTTGCTCCCACTTCCTGGCATAGATCACCGCAGCGCTTGCGGCGACTTACGCCACTTCCGGCGCCTACACTGTCCTCCCCCGTTGTATTCTGGGAGACACACAGGTCCCAGAACACAGCAGGGACCAGAGAGGATGAGCAGCGCGACTCGCACATGCGCAGTAGGGAACCAGGAAGTGAAGCTGCACAGCTTCACTTCCTTATTCCCTCACCGAGGATGGCGGCGGCAGCAGCTGAGAGCCGACGGACGGATCGGCTTCGGCTGCCGACATCGCGGACTCCCTGGACAGGTAAGTGTCCATATATTAAAAGTCAGCAACTGCAGTATTTGTAGCTGCTGGCTTTTAATATTTTTTTTCGGCGGATCTCCGGTTTAATGTGAGGGAGTGCCAATGGATGAGGTCAGCTTTAAGACAGATCAGCAGCGGGGCAAAGTTTGCAGAGTACAAATTAGAGGGGTCTGAGTAATATCAACCCCCATGAAACAACTTTTTAAATTCTGTGCCACTTTAAGATAGCACACATTTTTAACAATATTCTTTAGATTTGGCAGAAACTGTGTAGGACCTACCTTAATAATATATTCAAGTTATGTTCAGTCAAGTAATGCTTATAGTTGGTAAATTGAAAAGAGATTGTACAGTCTTTGGTCAGTAATTGCTTAAAGTGGTTGTAAACACTTACACAAGTAACTAGCCTCAGGTAATCCACGGAGAGTAAACAAATCCTCCCACATAAACTGTACCAGTTTATCTTCAGCCCCCTCAACTCTACAGCTATTTAGAGTATAGCAGGGAGCAAGGATCTGAGCTCTCACACTCTACACAGCATAGAGCAGGGAGCTGAGGGTAATCTGAGATCTGAGTGGAGGGAAAGGACACCCCCCCCCTCTACACCAGGGGTAAAAAAACCCCGGCACTCCAGCTGTGGTGACACTACAAATCCCATCATGCCTCTGCCTCTAGGAGTCATGCCTGTGAATGTCAGGGTCTTGCAATGTCTCCATGGGACTTGTAGTTTCACCACAGCTGGAGGGCCGAGGTTGCCTACCCCTGCTCTACACAGTCTCATAGGGAAATAGGCAGAGCTGAGGCTGTCAGTTACCTGCTGTGTGCTGAGGAGGGATGGGGCAGTCTCCTGGGATTGTGGTGTAGGCATAGACTGTCAGAAATGACTCGTGCAAATAGAGGAAAGAAAGAGGAGACAGAAATCACATGTGCTTTGGATAGAGGCTAGTACACACTATAGAAGGATATGCTTCTATACATTTTTCAATTTCAGATGTCTACAACCACTTTAAAATTACACTCTTAGTGCAATTCACTAGATTGGCTAGATTGACCACAGACCTTTTGTGTATATTTCATCCTCATTGTTTGATGCAACTGGAAATCAATAGACAAGTGGATTTTCTGCATTTAAATGCCGTCACAAAGTAAAACTTAAGGCAAAACTTTTTTTCATTTTGGATAAACTAAGGAAGGGTTAGAATCCATGTCAGGTTTTTTTTTTACATCTGTGTCCTATTGGGGAGATTTATTTTCACTTTCTGCCCCCTAGCCACAACAGGAAGTGAGAGATAAGCTCTCCAAAGTGAGGCAATCCACTGGTTGTCACCAGGATTCCTGTCCCCATTGATATTTTTTCCTTCAGTTACTGTTTTAGGGACAACCCACAATTTTGGGATTTTCTTTCACTTTCAAGGATAATAGTAAATAGGACAAATGGAGAGGGTGAATCTCCCTAATGGGGGCACAGAAAACAATTAACAAATGTTCTATACCCGCTCCACTCTTTTAGAAGCTAAAACAAATGCCTTTAGTTATACTTTAAGCACAAGTTTACAGACTACATAGGACCAGTGACTCCAGTTTCTGTTCTCAAAGGGGTTTTACAGCCTTTACCCCTACTAAAGAGCCTATGGGTCACAGGATGTTTATGATTTAAAGCATGTATTTTTGTAAGGAGCAGCACTGCACTATTTAAATTATATTCTGCTAGTAAGGACATTTTTAAAAATATCCAAAAATGTGTCCAATACGTGTTTAGATGCTTCCGTTCTATATCCAGTGCATACAATTTCAGATTGTTTTATATTGTATTTTTTTTATATTGCTTAAACATTGAGCTCTAGTTATGAGTAGTTTGAGTTTCTGTGTATTTTTTTTTTAAACCCCAGCTATATGTAGTGGAATGAAAGCACATTAGATTTCTAAGTAGAGCCTGGATGTTTGGGTATGATAGAACTTCTAATAATGATACATTATTGTATGTTTAATAATTCTTGTAGATCTCGCAGCTGGAAAAAGATAAAGAGGAGCTTCATAATCAGATAATCAGCATTGATCCCGCAAGAGATAGCAAACGTGTGGAAGCTCTTTTAGCAGAAAAAGTTCAATTGTGCCAAACTATAAAAGATTTAAGAGCTGAGGTGACAGAACTTCGAGCAGCAAGAGACCACTATGGATCACAAGCTGAAAATGTACAGAGATCACAAAAGCAGCTGTATAGTGAGACCCAGGCAACTATCCGATCCCTTGAGGTAAATGTTCATAGGACTGAGTATTAAGTTAATTTTGTTAACATTGTATGAGGATACACTAACATTTATTCAGTGTTTATTCATTTTTGTCAAAGTGTTAGATACTTGTGATATATGTTGGGATATACACAGGAAAGGATTGGTGTCAGGTATACTTATTAAACAATAAAATAATGTCCTATTACATGAAAAGTATCCAGCGACATACACAGGATCCACACCGCAGCACAACCAGAGGACTAAATCCAGAAAGCTGAGAAGCTGGCACTGGTGTGCGAGACCCGCTGAACTGTCAAGGAAGCAGCGTTTGCAGTGTCTAGTTACACATGTGGATAAGGAAAGTCTGTGGAGCTGACAGGCAACACTTTTCAAGGACATCCACTCTTTCTCAAGTGTAACTGCTGCAAATTACAGTCGTTTTAATCAGAGACCCTGATAGACTACAATACTCAGAGAAACGTTATAAGTCTACAGGCTGAATTAAAACAGATGCAACTGGACATCACATACTCTAATAATGTCGGTTATGCTAATTTCACTGGATTTTTTTAAAAACATCAATTGTATAAAACAGTACAGTATATTAAAACCAGTAGTAATTTCTGTAATTCCTGATTTTACCAGCAGAAGGAGTATCATATGTCAAATGTTGGATAATACATTGTATCAGTTGAAATCTAAACACACTACATTGTGTCAATTAGGAAAAACAACCTGATCTGCTCATTTTATATACATTGTACAAGCAGATCAGTTTGTTTCATGCATCACATTACATTAGTAGTGCGTTACTGTGCATTGTATTGTGCTGTAATGCATGCAAGTCAGGGTGTTTTAAAACATTAATACAGTAAAAATGTCCATCGGACAAAAGATCTGCTTTGGTTTCTCCAAGGCCTGCAAGTTTAAAATGCAAATGCTGGAACCTGGATCTGCCTACACCTCCAAGTCTTCCAGTTCCACAAGCAAGTCTTCAGAATGAAATAAAAAAAAAAGGCAGTACAGCGCTTTAAATTTTAAACTAATAATTGCAGACCTTTGGGCCATTGCTGGAATTTCAGCCTCTAGCTCCACCCCATTTCATGTTGTCAAGCTTCTCAATGTCCGCACAGAAATTGTCAGACCTCCGCACTGCTCTGGAGCAACCGTTCCTTACAGGGGGTTGCTGCCACTGTCCCAGAGAAACAGTGATTCCACAATTTATATTCAAGCCTGTTCACTGTTTCCAAGGCAGGAGAGAACATCCTCCCTATGCCATATTACGTAAGGTTTCTATGTTTAACCAGTTCCCGACCGACTCACGCAGATATACTGCTGCAGAATGGCTCTCCTGGGCAAAATCCCGTATATATACGGCTTTGCCCAGGAGGGCCACCAGAGTGGCCGTGCACGAGAGCCAGCACAGGGATTTGTGTGTGTAAACACACAAATCCCTGTGCTGTCAGAGGAGAGAAGACAGATTGTGTGTTCCTACAAAGTAGGGACAGCGATCTGTCATCTCTCCTAGTTAGTCCCAAGACAGTTAACCCCTTGATCGCTCCCTCCTAGTGTTAACCCCTTCCCTGCCGGTGACATTTTTTTACAGTAATCAGTGCATATTTATAGCACTGATCGCTCTATAAATGTCAGTGGTCCCAAAAATGTGTCAAAAAGTCTCCGATCTGTCCATCGCAATGTCGCAATACCACTAAAAATCGCAGATCACTGCCATTACTAGTAAAAAAATTAAAATAAATAAAAATGCCATAAATCTTTCCCATAGTTTGTAGACGCTATAACTTTTGCGCAAACCAATCAGTATACGCTTTGTCACTCTTGTAAATTGTCACTCTTTTTTTGTTTATAGCGCAAAAAAAAGCTCTATGGGAAAAAAAGGATACAAATTTTGTTTGGGTACTACAGCACTGCATGACTGTGCAATTGTCAGTTAAAGCGACGCAGTGCCAAATTGTAAAAAGTGCTTTGGTCAGGAAGGGGGTAAAATCTTCCGGGGCTGAAGTGGTTAATGGTGGCCTCCTGTGGGGCAGTTCTCTATGCCCAATTCCACTCCGGACTGTTAGAACTCCACATTGTGGCAGTGTGGGACAGGAGATCTCATTCTTTGGACTGTTGTTTCTGCCTGATATCCATTTTTGCCCTGGTATGGTGGGTGAAACATTCAGCTTGCAGTTCAGAAAGATTTTCCTCTTACTGGTTTGGAAGGTTCCTATGATGGACGCCAGACTATCGGACTGGGGAGGAGTCCTGTATACCTTCTTGGTACAGAGGACTCTCTCCCAATCAGTATTCTGGAGTTCAGAGCTTTTCGGTTGACCCTGCAACACTGCATCTCTCGACTGCAAGCTCATCCAACCCAGATTCAATTAGACAACGCCACATCAGTAGCATACCGCATCTATCAAAGAGGAACCAAAAGTCTTGAAGCTCAAATAGAAGCTGACCAAATTCTGGCCTGAGAAAACCTCACATTCTGGCCCAGCCTGCTGTGCACATTTGGGACCCAAGCAGTTGGCAGGCAGATTTCCTCAGTCATCAATGTCTGGACCCCTATTACAGGTAGCTGATGTTTATCATGGATTTCAATTTCAACAACAAACTGACCAGATTTGTCTCCAAGTCCACCGAACTTCTATATAGGGCACACTCCATTAGGTCAATTTTGTGCCTTATCAGGTTTTTAGTATAAGGTGACTGTTCCTTGCAAATTGAAGGCTGCCATCTTGTTTCTTTTCTTTTTTGTTTTGTTAAAGTAATTCTAAAGCCTTGTTTTTTTTTCTTTAAAATAATAACACATCATACTTACCTGCTCTGTGCAATGGTTTTGCACAGAGCAGCCCCGATCCTCCTCTTCTTCGGTCCCCCACCGGTGTTTCGTGCCCCTTCCCAAGCTCGCACAGAACGTGGCTCAGTCCTGCCTCTGCTTCCTCCTCACTGGCTGTGATTGAAAGCAGTGGGAGCCAATGGAGGAGAGAGTCCTGAGAGAGCCCTGCCACTTCGCTGGATCGGGCTCTGGTAAGTATTAGGAGGGGGGTGTGTGGGAAGCTGCACCCTGAAGGTTTTGTACCTTCAGGCAAAGAATGCATAAAGGTAAAAACCTTCAGCCTTTACAACCACTTTAAGTTTTACCAGGTGAATATCCAGGCCCCTGCTGAAGCTGACTTTGACTGTAAGATTCTTCAGGAAGCACTGTATTCTGTTTAGCCCCATCTGTTAACCTTATGGTTTTTTGAAACGGAACCATGTTAGTTGTGCCCCCCCACCCCCCAGTTGCGTTTTGTTTTTTATTGATTCACAGTTTGCCATGGAATCCTTATTTTGTAAACTACTATTCTGGCACTGACAGCTTGGTCTCCAGGTGTCATAACAAACGCATGCTCAAAATTTGTACTTGCTTTTTTCCATTATATTTGTAATGTGTGTGTATATATATATATATATATATATATATATATATATATATATATATATACAGCACTTTTTAACCTTGTTAAAATAAAACAATTGCTCTTATTAAAATTATTTTTGTTTATGGTACTCAAAATGCACCCTAAAAATCCCACCCTACACTATTTGACTTGATGAATACGCACTCGGGGTGTGGTGCAGTTAGAATCTTATACCCTCAGTATTCAGGTTCTCTTTTCTCTTTTTTAGTAGATTTGCAGTCAACAGGATTAAGGAGGTGTCTGCTTCTCTGAGAACAATTTTGTAACCTGAACATGTAAGCCTATAGCAAGGTCAACCGTAGCAAATATTTTAGTATAATCTGTAATGAAATTCAGTAAACATTACTGACACAGATTAGAAAGTTTTCTAGTGATTAGTCCTCTGCATTTTGCAAGTGAATCATCTGAGCAGAGGTGAACAGTTTGATGTATTTGTCCCTCGGTCTTTGAACACAATTGTTATGTGAGTTTACACTGGTGCCTATTCATCTTCAAGGCAGAGAAGCAGTCTTTGAAGCTGAGCCTTGAACGGCTGGAAAATGAGCTTCAGTCGACTACAGAACAAAACGACATTTTAAATAAGAAACTGCTGGAAGCTGAGAGAAAGGCTCATACACTCACTAGCAAAGTAAGTAATGTATTACTTCCAAAAATTTGTCTGTTAAAGTTTGTGTTTAGATAACAGCTTAAACACATTCACAGTTTTTTTTTTTGTTTTTTTTTTTGTTTTTTTTTTTGGACAAAAAGATCCATCTATGTTACACTTTAATCGTGAGTAACCTGACTTTTATCCAGGAACACAGCTTATTGTTATTAGAGGTATTAAATGCATGGCCAGGAAGTTATTAACATACCTGGGAACTTTTGAATGCCTGTGAATAGGGGCAGCCTAGGTGGTACAGCAGTGCAGGGATCAGGTGTGTCATGTGCAGGGGTCAGGCATATGTAATATATACAGTTTAGAAGTCATAAGTAAATACAGCCCAACTCACAGCACCAACTTTTGATTACCGCATATGCATACACACTGCATACATGTACCTGGTAACTGATACAATGTCCCCAGCCTGGTTGGGTGGGGAGGGGGGGCAGTGAATTAGTGCAAAGTGGGAGTGTGAGGGGATGCAAAATGGGGTGTGCAACATAAATTATGGATCTGACCAAAAGTTCTAAAAGGCTGTTACCTATAGAGCCAATTATAACTGTGGTGTTCCAAAAAAAGGAAAACTGATGAAAAAAGTGCTTTACTTTTAGAAACAACTATACAACTGTTGTTACCCATAGCAACCAATGTAAAACTAGTAAAAAGCCATTGTAAATATGTACATCAAGTTCTTTCTTTCAACACAACAGGTAACCACATTCCCCAAACTGTCCCTGCCCATCCCTCAGGCTCACACATCATACAGAGTATACAGTGGGGAGAACGAGTATTTGATACGCTGATGATTTTGCAGGTTTTCCTACTTACAAAGCATGTAGAGGTCTGTAATTTTGTATCATAGGTACTCTTCAACTGTGAGAGATGGAATCTAAAGCAAAAATACAGAAAGTCACATTGTATGATTCTTTTTTTAAGTAATTAATTTGCATTTTATTGCATGACATTAAATATTTGATACATCAGAAAAGCAAAACTTAATATTTGGTACAAAAACCTTTGTTTGCAATTACAGAGATCATACGTTTCCTGTAGTTCTTGACCAGGTTTGCACACACTGCAGCAGGGATTTTGGCCCACTCCTCCATACAGACCTTCTCCAGATCCTTCAGGTTTTGGGGCTGTCACTGGGCAATACCGACTTTCAGCTCCCTCCAAAGATTTTCTATTGGGTTCAGGTCTGGAGACTGTCTAGGCCACTCCATAACCTTGAGATGCTTCTTATGGAGCCACTCCTTAGTTGCCCTGGCTGTGTTTCATGTCGTTGTCATGCTGGAAGACCCAGCCACGACCCATTTCCAATGCTCTTACTGAGGGAAGGAGGTTGTTGGCCAAGATCTGGCGATACATGGCCCCATCCATCTTCTCCTCAATATGGTGCAGTCGTCCTGTCCCCTTTGCAGAAAAGCAGCCCCAAAGGATGATGTTTGCCCCTCCATGCTTCACGGTCATCCTTCTTCTTCCTCCAAACACGGCGAGTGGAGTTTAGACCAAAAAGCTCTATATTTGTGTCATCAGACCACATGACCTTCTCCCATTCCTCTTCTGGATCATCCAGATGGTCATTGGCAAACTTCAGACGGGCCAGGAAATGCGCTGGCTTGAGCATGGGGACCTTGGGTGCGCTGCAGAATTTTAATCCATGACGGCGTAGTGTGTTACTAATGGTTTTCTTTGAGACTGTGGTCCCAGCTCTCTTCAGGTCATTGACCAGGTCCTGCCATGTAGTTCTGGGCTGATCCCTCACCTTCCTCATGATTATTGATGCCCCACGAGGTGAGATCCCGCATGGAGTCCCAGACCGAGGGAGTTTGACCATCATCTTGAACTTCTTACATTTTCTAATAATTGCGCCAACAGTTGTTTCCTTCTCACCAAGCTGCTTGCCTATTGTCCTGTAGCCCATCCCAGCCTTGCGCAGGTCTACAATTGTATCCCTGATGTCCTTACACAGCTCTCTGGTCTTGGCCGTTGTGGAGAGGTTGGAGTCTGTTTGAGTGTGTGGACAGGTGTCTTTTTATACAGGTAACGAGTTCAAACAGGTACAGTTAATACAGGTAATGAATGAAGAACAGGAGGGCTTCTTAACCACTTCAATACCAGGCACTTAGACACCTTCCCGCCCAGACCAATTTTCAGCTTTCAGCGCTGTCGCAATTTGAATGACAATTGCGTGGTCATGCTACACTGTACCCAAACATTTTTTTTTTTATCATTTTGTTTCCACAAATAGAGCTTTCTTTTGGTGGTATTTGATCACCTCTGCGTTTTTTATTTTTTGCGCAACAAATAAAAAAAGACCAAAAATTTTGAAAAAAAACAAACAAGTTTTTCTTTGTTTCTGTTAAAAATTTTTGTAAATAAGTACGTTTTCATCTTCAATGACGGGCACTGATATGGCTGCACTGATACAGCGGCACTGATGGGCACCGATGAGGTAGCACTGATGGGCACTGATAGGGGGCACTCGTAGGCGGCACTGATGGGCACTCGTAGGCGGCATTGATGGGTACTTATGGGTGGCACTGATGGGTACTTATGGGTGGCACTGATAGCTGGGCACAGATGGGCACTGACAGGTGGCACCAATGGACACTGGTGGGTGGCACTGATGCCCCTAAGGGTGGCATTGCTGGGCATCACTGCAATATACTGGTGCCAATCAGTGCCCATTTGTGGGCACAGATTGGGCACTGAATGGGCACATGTGGATGGCCATGAGGTACATACCTGGCCATCCACATGTAGTCCTAGTGGCAATCCCTGGTGGTCCAGTGTGGTCATCTAAATAAACAATCAGCGCAGACCCCCCCTGTCAGGAGAGCCGCGGATCGGCTCTCCTCTACTCGCGTCTGTCGGACGCGAGTGAGGAAAAGCCGATCAACGTCTCTTCCTATTGACATCGTGATCAGCCGTGATTGAACACGGCTGATCACATGGTAAAGAGCCTCCGCCGGAGGCTCTTTACCAAGATCGGTGTAGCGGTGTGTCCGACTGACACACCGCTCCACCGATCGCCACGATGCGCGCCCCCATGTTATCCTGCTGGACTTCATATGATGCCCAGTCAGGATAACTGAACCACCGCCCAGCCGTCATCTGCTATGGGCCAGGCAGGAAGTGGTTAAAGAAAACATGACAGGTCTGTGAGAGACGGGATTCTTACTGGTTGGTAGGTGATCAAATACTTATGTTATGCAAATTAATTAAAAATCATACAATGTGATTTTCTGGATTTTTGTTTTAGATTCCATCTCTCACAGTTGAAGAGTATCTATGATAAAAATTACAGACCTATACATGCTTTGTAAGTAGGAAAACCTGCAAAATCGGCAGTGTATCAAATACTTGTTCTTCCCACTGTATATCCCTGCTTGTTCTCCCAGCCCCTACCTCTATCCATAGATATTCAAATCCTTTGTCAACAACCTTGATTGTGCACTCTGCAGAGAACTGTGGGTTGGATGCACTTCCCACATCTGCAAAGTGCAGAGTCAATGTTTTTCAGTCCAGATGGTGCAAGGAGTTCTCTTCTTCCCGCTCTTCAGCCGGCCTGCAAAGTATATCAGCCCCTCCTCTGCGCAGTGGTATATCACTAAGACAGGCAGTGCAGAGTGCATGACTTGCATGAAGGACATCATGCACATAACTTTAAGCGGGCCCTCCTGGAGATTAGTCATTCCGGAAATGACCCGGCAAGCTGATCTAAATTCTAACATTGCCAGACTTATTCTGGCAAGTTCTCAGTTTTTGTGATTGAGGGTGATAGACTCCATCTTATTGTTTTTCTATGCTGTGGTGTTTTGAAACTCTGCAACTGCAAAATTCAGCTTGAAGTCCCTGCAACTGTTGGCCTATGCATTTCCTCTTTATCTAGTTGCATTATTAACACCCCTGGTTGCATAACCATGAATTTATTTGATTACATTAAATCTACATCTGGACGGGGGAGTGGCCGCCATCTCGTTGGTAGGAAGCGCTGGATGCTTTCCTATTGCTTGTATTCTACCTATTACATGTGAGTTTTGATACAATTTTATACTAAATAAATTGACTCTTCTGTCGGATGTCTGCGCAATGAGAGTGTTTCTTACATTCTTTACATATGTGGCCGCCGTGCTATATCTTTGGGAGCATACTGCTTAGTCAAGTGTTTGCCAAGATTGGGTTGATTGCATCTGGTGGGTCAGTGGAAGAAGGATCTCTGTAACTAAGTGAGCCGTATGAAGCGTGGATCTGACCAACTCTAAAACTTTATACTGTATATATATCCAAGGCACTGGCGGTAAGAGTCAGTTATATTGGGTGTTGGTGAAGGCTTTTTCTCTTCAGTCTTCTGAGTATTCCTGATGGACTATGCTTTTGAATAATTTATCAAAATTTTTATTTTATTTTTGATGAACTTTTTGTTTATTACCACAATTTCTTAGCGCTACACTTCTTACCTCTGTTATAAAGGACTGTCCAGAGAAGCAATCAATCAGATTCCAATCTCTACACCATGGTCAAGACCAAAGAGCTATCACACTGACAACGATGTCAGGGACAAGATTGTAGACCTACACAAGGCTGGAATGGGCTACAAGACCATTGCCAAGCAGCTTGGTGAGAGGTTGACAACAGTTGGTGCGATTATCCGCAAATGGAAGAAACAAATTACTGTAAATTTCCCTTGGTTTGGGGCTCCATTCGAGATCTCATCTCTTGGAGTTTCAATGATCATGAGAACGATGAGGAATCAGCCCAGAACTACACGGGAGACTCTTGTCAATGATCTGAAGGCAGCTGGGACCATAGTCACTAAGAAAACCATTGGTAACACACTACGCCGTAAAAGACTGAGATCCTGCAGTGCCAGCAAGGTCCCCCTGCTCAAGAAAGCACATGTACAGGCCCGTCTGAAGTTTGCTAATGAACATCTGAATGATTCAGAGGAGAACTGGGTGAAAGTGTTGTGGTCAGATGAGACCAAAATCTAGCTCTTTGGCATCAACTCAACTCGCCGTGTTTGAAAGAGGAGAAATGCTGCCTACGACCCCAAGAACACCATCCCCACTGTCAAACATGGTGGTGGAACCATTATGCTTTGGGGGTGTTTTTCTGCTAAGGGGACAGCACAACTTCACCGCATTAAAGGGATGATGAACGGGGCCATGTACCATCACATCTTGGGTGAGAACCTCCTTCCCTCAGACAGGGTATTGAAAATGGATCGTGGATGGGTATTCCAGCATGACAATGACCAAAAAAGGAATGGCTCAAGAAGAAGTACATTAAGGTCCTGGAGTGTCCTAGAAAATATGTGGAGGGAGCTGAAGGTTCAAGTTACCAAACGTCGGCCTCGAAACCTTAATGACTTGGAGTGGGACAAAATCCCTCCTGAGATGTGTGCAAACCTGGTAGCCAACTACAAGAAACGTCTGACCTCTGTGATTGCCAACAAGGGTTTTGCTACTAAGTAATGTTTTGCGGGGGTCAAATACTTATTTCACTCATTAAAATGCAAATCAATTTATAACTTTTTTGAAATGCGTTTTTTTCTGGATATTTTTTTTGTTTTTCTGTCTCTCACTGTTAAAAAAAACAAAAAAAAAAAAACCTACCATTACAATTGTAGACTGATCATTTCTTTGTCAGTGGGCAAACATACAAAATCAGCAGGGGATCAAAATACTTTTTTCCCCTCACTGCACAAAAGCCCTAGGTGGGTTACCATTGTCATTTCACACACACTAATTTTTTTAGAGCAGTCAGCCTCTTGGTGCACAAGTCACTCCCATTTAAACTGTTGCCTATGGATCTGGATTTGGATGGTCAATATGTAATTGTTTATACTGTTGTACACAGTCTACAGATGGTGTTGGTGGGACTTTATTTCCTGCAGGCAGCACCGGTCAGACAGCTGTATACTTTATCAACCCGTTTGGCTTCTTTCCCTATTGAAAATTTTTTGATTATGGGGGACGTTAATATGGTGCCAGACCCTGAACGAGATAGGATGTCTCCCACTGCCACCTCAGGCCCCAACTTGCAGGCATGGGAGGACGCCTTTCAACTTGTAGATGTTTGCTGGTGGCAGAATCCTGTGTTGAGAGCCCATAACCGCCATTCGGCTACCTATAAAACTTTTTCTAGTATAGGCCTGACCTTCTCTGGGGGACCGATCCTCTCCAGGGTCAGGGATGCTACCATTCTCCTCCTGGGCATTTCAGACCATGCCCCTCTTGTTTTGTGTTTGGATACCTCTGTGTCTCCTGCTGAGGGCCTTTGGAGATTATCGCAGTTCTGGTTAACCAATCCGAGAGTTGACATGCCATACCGTAGTGAGCTCCTAGATTTTTGGATTAGACAGGATGCCTCTGTTTCCCTCTCTGTGACCTGGGACACACTTAAAGCCTTTTCTAGGGGCAGTTTGCAAGCGATTATTCGGATGGTAAATATGGAGATGGGGGCTGAAATAGCTGCGGCAGAGGTTAGTACTTCTAATTTAGAGGCTACCTACATGCAGACGTGGGACATCCAGGTGTACCAGTCATTGCAATTGGCATAACGTATAGTCGTCGTCCTCCTCCGTACAGAGGCTACTAATGTGCACCTGTTCCTGATCTTTGAACAGGGCGAGAAGACGGGACGTCTCCTGACCTGATTAGCCAGAGAACAATTTGACCCTGTCTCTTTCTACTGCATTACCGATTCTGGTGGGATGGTGGTGATTGTAATAGATGATTGTGTTTTACCTAAACAGACTCTGCACAAATTAATGCTTGCTTTGCTGCATATTACCAAGACCTTTATGCATCAGAGTCCACCCACTCGGAGGAGGCTGTGGCTGTCTACCTGGAGGACATTGATCTTCCTAGCTTAACTGATACATATAGAGATAAGATGGACACTCCTAAAACCTTGGAGGAGCTGCAGTTGGCCGTTTATATCCCTCCAATGGGGAAAACTCCATGCCCGGATGATTTCCCGGTGGAATTGTTTAAAAAATATACTGATACTCTCCTCCTTGTTTACCATAAAACACTACTGGATGCATTTGAGTCAGGCTCCCTGCCTTCATCCAGGAGAGAGGCGGTGATTGTAGTCCTCCCTAAGCCCAGCAGGGACTCTGATCTTTGCCCTTCATTTAGGCCCATCTCGTTGCTTAATGTGGATGCCCTAGCAAAGGTCTTGGCCCTTCACCTTAATATAGTAATTAATGCATTAGTACAGTACATCTGGACCAAACCAGTTTCTTACTAGGCAGGAGAATGGACATTTAATATCTGTAGACTACTCGCCCATGTTGCCAGGGCAACTGAGCACAGCCCGGGGATAGTGGTCTCTCTTGATGCTGAAAAGGCCTTTGATTCAGTAGAGTGGCCCTACCTCTGGGCTCTTCTCCATAAGTATGGGTTTGGTCCAATTTTCATAGCCTGGATTTGCATGTTGTATTCCACCCCATTGGCTAGAATTCACACAAATAATTAAGTGTCCCCACCCTTCCCCCTTGAGAGGGGTACGAGACAAGGATGTCCCTTGTCCCCTGGTCTATTCACTCTGGCAATGGAACCCCTGGCCATTTTGATTAGGACTGCTGACTCCATTCAGCGTTTTAGAGAGCCCCCGTCCGGTACCTCACTCCAATGTGGTTTGCTGAATTTAAATGCCTGGATATTAGGCTAACTGTCGCCGTATTACGACCTTAATTTAGTACCCCTGGTGAATCGCCTATCGCAGCAATGTTTGTTCTTGCGCTCACTCCCACTTATTCCAACTACTAACTGGAGGTCATCTGGGCTGGAAGGACTCCTCTGTGGCCCTGTCTACGTTGCAGCTACCCCTTGGTGCAGGGGGGTTGTCTCTTCCAAACTTTCAGCTGTATTACTGGGCGGCGGTGCTGGTCATCATCAGATGGTGGTTTTTACAACCCCAAGACAATCCTGCTGTGACCTTGGAGGTGGCCATCGTGGGTTTATATTCAACGCTTAGTAACCTTGTTTTTTTGGGGCCCTAAAGCACACTCTGAAGTTAGGATCCTAATGCGCACTACCGTGCTGTTATGGCACAGATCTAGGGCTACATATCGTACCCCTGAGTCCCTCTCCCCTCATGTTCCTCTGTGGGGTAATCCCCCTCTCCCTCACATGTATAGTATCCTGGATCCTAGTGTGTGGGTCACTAAGAGGTATAGTGGGTTTACGGTATAGTTGCAGAGGGTTGTCCAAGAACATTTACAAATTTTAAGGCAGCGTTTCAGTTACCCAATTGGAAGCTTTTCAGATATTTGCAGCTCAGACATGCCTTTAGCCAACAGTTCCCTTGTCGGATTGCACTGGAGTCAGACCCCATTGAGAAGCTCCTGACCTCCAGGCTGTTGGACAAGCCCCTATCCTCCCTATACCTGCACTTATCTATGGCTTATACAACTAAGCTGGATCTACCTTGGGGAAGGAGGAGTGGAAAGCTTGTCTGAGCTCTTATGTTACTACTATGATCTCAGCTAGAGATCAGTTTATCCAGCTTATGTTTCTACACAGGGTATACTTTACACCTCAGCGTTTGGTGACCATCTATCGGTCTATCTCTCTGATCTGTCCAAGATGTCAGGCTCCAGAGGCTCCTTTCTTGTACATGGTATGGTCTTGTCCCTCCTTACAGTCGTTTTGGACACTGGTGGTTTCGGATGTTAACTCAGCATGTGGTGTAACTCGGATTGAACCCCAAGATGTTCCTCTTAAATGATGTTTTCATTTAATCCAACACATAAAACTTTTCATCTGCTATGTTTCCTTTTATGCTCACAAAGAGATATTATGTTGGAAATATGATCAGCCCCCCGCTGCCGTTTCTTGGCGATCTGCTGTGAATAGCATTTTGCCTTTAGATAAGTTTGCCTTTATATAAGTTTACCTATCTTAATCGAACAAAATTTCGTTAGTCTGGATAGACTTGTGGGGTATAGAGGTTGATGGGTAGCTGCCGCCTTGCTGTGAGGTTGCTGGCAAGCACCTGCTGCTCCCTAGCTTAACATGCTCGCTGACCAATGTATTTGCTTCCCCCCTGCCCCCTCCCCTCCCTTATTCTTCCCCTGCTCCCATTGGATAGTATTTGTGCAATATGGTTGTACAAGGTATTTAAATTTTAGATTTTCTGACATTGGCTTTTTAAGCACTAACACATACTCCTTTTTGTATTATACAGGTTGATAAACTAAAGCATTCCCACAACATTGAAAGTACCAACATAAAATTAGAAGCTGCCAGAGCTAGGAATGAAACTGAGAAAGATAAAGACAAGATTCAAAGTCAGCTCGAAGGTAGTGTATTCCTAATACAATAGACAATTATTTTAAAACATGACACGATTTGAAACATGCGTATTGTGTTTTTTTTTTTTTTTTTTTTGGCAAAGTAGTTCTTATGCAGTAATTATGGTGTTGTTTGATTTTAAAAATATCAACCTTCATAAAAAATACGATACAAGGCTCATTCTGGGTTCTCCTTAGTTCACATCTGCACAGGAGATGTGTAAGATGCAAAACAGCAATCAGATGGGTTTGCAGTACCTGACAAGACTGACTGTTTAAGGCCTGTTATATAGGCTTGAGCATGTCTAAGAACAGTGTGCATGTAGAAAGCTTTTACAAAGTATTTGAAAAGCTTTCAACAAGCATTAAACAGCTTTTCTGTAGCCTTCAGATAACTATTCAGCTCCTTGTTTGGTAGTGGTGGGAGGAGTGCTCACTGTCACTTCAAACAAGCTGATTGCAAGCTTCAGTAAGCTTCAGTCCTTTAAAAGTCTTAAAAGCCAGCAGGTCACTTCACCTAGTTATACCTATGTTTAATATGACCATTCTGGAACAAAAGTTTTTTTTTTTTTTTTTCTTTCTTTTTTTTTTTGAAGGCTTTAAAATACTTGCCAAATGCTTTACACTTAAATATTCTATAGGGCCTCAGTGCAATCACTACAAAAAATAAAACTGCTATAATGATATTTAAAGGATTGTTATTTAAATGTCAATTCTTGGGTTGTTATTCATGTAAAGCTCAAAAAAGGAAAGGATATCTAGCTTTACATGAATAACAAGTGGTGGTGAAGGGATCTGTACTGAAAGAACATCACAGATATGTAACCCCAAACATTATAGATATTCAAAATTTTTTAGCAGACACTCTCGGGAATAGAATGGCAATTGTTGCAATTTTTTCACAGTATTTGCGCAGCAGTTTTTCAAACGCCTTTTTTTTTTTTTTGGAAAAAATACAATCAAAAAACAATATATATCCCAATTTTTTTTGTATTACAAAAGATGCTGTTACGCCAAGTAAATAGATACCTAACATGTCATGCTTTAAAATTGCGCATGCTCGTGGAATGGCGACAAACTACGGTACTTAAAAATCTTTTTTACAGGTTACCAGTTTACAGTTACAAAGGAGGTCTTGCGCTAGAATTATTGCTCTTGCTCCAATGTTCGCGGTAATACCTCACGTGTGGTGCGAACACCTTTTATATATACGTACGCGGCGCACATATGCGTTCGCTTCTTTTTTACTTATTTACTATATTTTTTATTTTTACACTCTTCTTTTAATTTTTTTCGATCACTTTTATTCTTATTACAAGTAATGTAAACATCCCTTGTAATAGAAGTAAGAATGACAGGCCCTCTTTATGGGAGAGATGTGGGGTCAAAAAGACCCCACATCTCTCCTTTACTTTAAAAAACAAAAGGTAAAAAAAAAAAAATTGGGGGGGGGGGGGGGGATCTTTTGCTTTAAAAAAAAAAATGTTACTTCCAGCGTAGACCAGAAATGACATCATGACGTTGCTCCGGTCCTCCAAGGCTATAGAGACAATAAAAGACAATCTACTTTTTTATCGTCTCTGTGCGCAGGTGGAAACTGTAAGGCCCAGAAACAGACGAGTGGTGGGGGGGCATCCCCTCTCGCTGCTTTTGAAAGCGTTCCTGCGGCTCATGAGCTGCTCAGAGCAATTTCATGAGAGAGCCAGGCGCTGGCTGAAGAAAAAATACTGGAGTTAGTGCTGATATCTTCAGCCATAACCCCGGTAAACCACTTGCAAACCACAATGTGTATATATACATATTACGGTCGGCAAGTGCTTATGGACACATTGGACTGTTCTTCTATTATTGAGGGTTGGTTTATCATATTTTTAGTAGAGATTGGTTCATGACAATATAAAGATTTAATTTAATGGTATATTTATTTTTCAGCACTGCGTGGCACTAGTTTGACATATGAATGCTTTACACTTACTTTGTAAAAGTTTTCTGTGCACATCGGCTGCTCACATACTTAAGCCTGTACTATGAAACTCTTGCTAAAACTCTCAGCCAGTGCCATTCTGGCAGAACTTGCCAGGGTAGTTAGAAGAAGACATGTAACCTGTTTTTTAAAAGAAGACAGAAATGGCAGCCTCTGTAATTCTGTTAGCAATAGTTTTCTTTAAAACTATGTATAGTCGCATTTATTGCACATAATTTCCTGCATGTTTCATAATATTAAAGAGTGATAGTGTAATTTCAGTGGTTAGGATTCCTGCCATCTCACATTGGGCTTTACGTCTTGGCCTAGTAAAAAAGTATTGTATGCTGCTTTAGAGTTAATGATTATGTTCCTAAATAAAATGCAGTAATTATACCTGCCGTTCAGTTGGTTGAAGTTATTAATGTGTAAAAAACTTAAGTAACTTTGAGAATGGAAAATTCTATTCGGCAGAATTAGAAACAGAGAATGGGATCCTGAAAGCAACTCTAGAACGCCAAAAGGAGCTCCTGGCTGAGAGAGAGCGTGAATTAATACGTAGAGTCCAAGCTGCCAAAGAAGCAGGCCTACAGGAAACTGCTACAATCCTGTCTGAAAGGTCAGCAATGGCATAAATCTGCTATATTTACTGTACACATACCTGATTGTTTGTTCCATTTCGTGTGTGGGGTTCTCTGCCTTTTAAATTTAGATTTTGGCTGCTATGTTTTCCCTTAGGTTGGAATTAGAAAACAGAGTAGCTGAACTGGAGAAGTATAAAGAGGATCAGGACCAACATAACCACACGGAAATAAGTCAACTCAAAGAAAAGGTTCATATTGCTCAGTTAGCAGAAGAATCTGCCAGGAAAGAACTTCAGAATTTAAGGTTAGTTTTAATTTGTATTAATGCTTCAATGTCCATTTTGTTTTTATAATGGGCTATATTTTAGAAATGTTGCTTAAAGTGGAGTTAAACTCAATGCAGAGACAAATGGCTAAATATTTGTTTTACTGTCTTAGAGAGGGGTTTGTAATTTTTGGCCAGCCTTTTTTTTTGATATTCTGATAGTCAGGAAGACCACTCCACGTCTCTCTGGTTTACCATTACTGCTTGCTGGATAAACCCCCTGCTAATTGTACAGAGTTGATATAGATAAGCCATTGTCCAATGAATTGGCCAGAGGTGTTCTAGTATGCTGCATTGCTGAACCAGAAAATAAGTGTCACTTATCTGAATGTGCTGTGAAGCAGAGTTGCAAAAAGTCAAAATCACAAGCAGATTTAAAGATAAATAACTTTTTTCATATGTTCCATCAGGAACTAAATACTATAGAACTGTGCCCTATCTTTCTAGCTGCAATGTCGGGCAGGGTGCCCCTCCTCAGCAAATGAACACCCAACACCTCAGCTAGAAAGGAGACTGGTACTTTGCTAGGGAGCGCCTGTCTCCTAGCACTTGTTTGAGGCAAACGCTGGCACAAGAAATACAGAGGGATGTGTTACGGGGCACCTAGCAAGATTGGACAAAGTACTACATTGTCCAATCAAGAACCAATCAGCTGACTGGTTTGCTTCAAAATAAGCCTATAATAAGTTAAAAATAAGAATTATGGGACTTTAAATGAAGCAGTGACCTGGTAAAGTCATAAAGACAAACAAAGATTTGGGGGGCACACCCTAAAATTGTATTAAAGATGGTGCTGCTATAAGACCATGAAACCGAGAACAAAAGATTACAGAGCACACATGCAAAAATGCCATTTAAAACCTGCATGGCTATTTCAAACACCTGAACATATTCAGCAAAAATATGGGGATTTAGTTATACCATATGGACATACAGTAGAGTGCTTTAGATGAAGCATGCAGTCGAATGAAAGGGTCAAAGTTTTTATATATATTGCAGTGTATCAGAGAAGAAAAATGGTAATACATATTGAAGATAATAATGGTCAGTATCCCAATGCAATTCATATATATTCAATCATATATCAACATGTTGCGCTGTCATGTGTAAGTGATAAGAGGCTCCTCATTATGTGTCTTCTCCTCTTCCTCCCCTGCACTTTCACTCGTTTATTTGTGTGTCTCCTCCCTCCTCTCCCTCCCTCTGCACTCCTCTCCACCCTCATCTCTTCTCCTTCTTCTCTGGGATCATCGGGCTTAGCCTGCCAGGCTTTACCAGGGTTTTTAAAGAACCTAGAGTTCTCCAGTGATTGCTGTGCATTCCTTGAGCTGTGGTTGATTATACACCTTATGGTGCCTGCATAGTTTGAAGTAGGGCTGAAACAACTAATCGATTAATCGACAACTAATCGATTATGAAATTAATCGATTACTATTTTCATAATCGATTAATCGGACAGTAACATAATGGGGTCAAAAAAAAAACTAAAATGAGCCCTTTATAGCCCAAAAAGAGCAAATAATTGTTACTGTAAATATTCCTTTCACAGTTCTACAGTAAAAAAATGAACCCCTTACAGTAGTGATTATCTAAAGGGCTAATTTTATTTTTTTTTTAACCCCATTATGTTACTAAACGCCTTAGACCTGCTTCACACCTATGGGTTTTTTGGTGTTTTTTGCAGAAACGCACTACAGTTCATTTACATGGTTTCCTATGGGACACGTTCACATCTATGCTTTTTTCAGCCGCTGCGTATTTGGAAAGGGTCAGGGACTTTTTTTTTTTCTTCTTCTTAATGCAAACCAGTGCTTTTTTGGTTCAATATACTTAAATGGAGAAGCTGCTAAAAAGCATGTAATGCCTTTTTGCAGCAATTTGTGTTTTTAAATTTGCCCAACAACAAATTGTCCAAAAAAAATGCAAAAAAGCAAATCGCAGCAAAATCATGTGTGCAAAAATCAAAATGCACAGAAAAAAGCGCTGCAGAAACGGATAAAAAGCAAACTGCATAGGTGTGTACCTAGCCTTATGCTGGCCACACCGATCAATTTTCAGACGAAAAATTTTTGTACATTCGCTGAATGAAAATAATTGATCTCTGAGTCTGATGATATTTACGAGATTCACCCTTTAATAGTATATCTCCTCTAATAGTATATACAGTAAATCTCTTCTATTTGTATATACAGTAAATCTCTTCTAATTGTATATACAGTATATCTCTTCTAATTGTATATACAGTATATCTCCTCTAATAGTATATACAGTAGATCTCCTCTAATAGTATATACAGTAGATCTCCTCTAATAGTATATACAGTAGATCTCCTCTAATAGTATATACAGTAGATCTCCTCTAATAGTATATACAGTATATTTCCTCTAATAGTATATACAGTAGATCTCTTCTAATTGTATATACAGTATATCACCTCTATCTTATTCTCAGAGTGGATTAGAGCCTTTGCTCCCTAACCATAAAGTTTATATTTACCACTGCATTGAGATATTTAGGAATAAATTTCCTTTTTTTTTAAACTTTACATATTAAACTAAATTATACACCACACTTTTTTTTAAGGTTATTAACCGAATAATCGATTAATCGAAACAATAATCGGCCAACTAATCGATTATGAAAATAATCGTTAGTTGCAGCCCTAGTTTGAAGTTCACTGCCACTTGATATAGCCAGCCTGGAACCAGTGGAGCCTCTTCCCTTTTGTATAAATATACCGTGTGATCGGGTTTTGGAGTTCCCTAAAGGATAATTGCTGTGGGTAGTTGCATCATTGGAGTCCATTTAGTAGGCTGAACAGCTGAGGCGGTTTATACCCAAACTGAGGGATGATTGCTCACTGATGCGCATAAAGACCATCATCAGACCACAGGACATGGTTCCAGTAATCCATGTCCTTAGTCTGCTTGTCTTCAGCAAACTGTTTTCAGGCTTTCTTGTGCATCATCTTTAGAAGAGGCTTCCTTCTTGGACGACAGCCATGCAGAACAATTTGATGCAGTATGCGGCGTATGGTCTGGACACTGACCGGCTGACCCTCCTCCACTCCTTCAACCTCTGCAGCAATGCTGGCAGCACTCATACGTCTATTTCCCAAAGACAACCTCTGGATATGACGCTGAGCATGTGCACTCAACTTCTTTGGTCGACCGTGGTGAGGCCTATTCTGAGTAGAACCTGCCCTGTTAAACTCCTGTATGGTCTTGGCCACCATGCTGCAGCTCAGTTTTAAGGTCTTGGCAATCTTCTTATAGCCTAGATCATCTTTTATGTAGAGCAACAATTCTTTTTTTCAGATCCTCGGAGAGTTCTTTGCCATGAGGTGCCATGTTGAACTTCCAGTGACCAGTATGAGAGAGTGAGAGCGATAACACCAAATTTAACACACCTGAGACCTTGTAATGCTAACGAGTCACATGACATTGGGGAGGGAAAATGGCTAATTGGGCCCAATTTGGAAATTTTCACTTAGGGGTGTACTCACTTTTGTTGCCAGTGGTTTAGACATTAAGGGCTGTGTGTTAAGTTATTTTGAGGGGACAGCAAATTTACACTGTTATACAAGCTGTACACTCACTACTTTACATTGTAGCAAAGTGTCATTTCTTCATTGTTGTCACATGAAAAGATATAATAAATTATTTTCAAAAAATGTGAGGGGTGTACTCACTTATGTGAGATACTGTATATACTGTGGAAACCCCACTCTCTAAATACTAGGACCCTTTTCACACTGAGGCGCTTTACAAGCGCTATAGCGCTGAAAATAGCGCCTGAAAATATAATAAAAAATCTGCGCTAAGAAAAATTTTTAAATCTTGCAAACACCATAGTGTGCACACATAAACAAGGTGAAGTGTCCGACCACCGTAGCTGTAGATTAGGCTTACCAGACAGCAAGCATTAAAGGCGGATGACTTTCAACCCAGCCGGGGCCTCTAATCCTTGCAAATGATCACGATAGGGATGATGATTTGGATGGTTGAAATCCCTCACTTATTCCGGCTACGGTATCCATTCCCTCAGTATATAACAAGAAAAATTTTTTGAGATAGAGCAACCGATGGAGGTTTGGTATCTTAGACACATGTACCGCTAAGGATCATACCACAACCAAACATCAATACACAGTGATGGTACTCCAATGTGAAAGCCTGAGGGCTTTCACACTGGAGCGGTGCGCTGGCAGGACGCTCAAAAAAGTCCTGCAAGCAGCATCTTTGAAGCGCTGTAGGAGCGGTGTATACACTGCTCCTAAAGCGCCCCTGCCCATTGAAATCAATGGGCAGCGCTGGCGCTTTTAACCCCTTTTTGGCTGTTAGCGGGGGTTAAAAGCACCCTGCCAGCGGCCGAAAAGCGACGGTAAAGCGCCGCTAAAAATAGCGGCGCTTTACCGCCGATGCCCGGCGCTGCTCAGTGTGACAGTACCTTTACAAAAACAGCTTTGTGTTTGAGATGAGACACTATGACCTGGAAACCCCAAGGGGCATAATTTCCGGGAGCTGTGGCAGTATGAACCACATGTGTAGTCAAACACAGGGCAGTGTCCAAGGGGACAAAATATCCAAGAAATAGCAATCCTAGTGAATTCTGTGAATATTGAAAGAGCCGTCATAAGGGGCTTCTATGAAAAACATTAATATATGTATTGATACATGGTATACAATCTATCCTGAGCTTAGCAGGATAAGTGCACTTATATACATAGCGATGTCAGTGAAGCCCAGACAGAGAGAAGTAAAAGATAGAGACATAAAGTGAAGGATGAGAGACTATGCCACCAAGAAAAATAATAAAATCAAGCCTGTAATAAGGTTAAGCAAAGTAAAGCTACAGTGCTATAGCAGCCAACGTATAGTGGCACATCTTACAATTAAAATATCAAACTGCCTTCCCTTTTCATCTGGAGCTCCCTTCTTAAAAATAATAAAACCTCTAATTCCAGGAACTTTTCCAGGTCACTCAAGTATTGGGGCCAGAGACAGACAGGCAAATAGCAGTTTCTGAAGGAGCTCAGCATTTGCAGCTTTGTTTTTCTCAGTGCAGAAAGAATTTCTGTATTCACATTTTTGGGAGGCTGTAGATTTATATCGGAGAGGTGGCCATGCATTGTAACAATATTTCGTGGCACCTGCCCACTAAAACATGCAAGTTTACTACTTATGTTATGCAATGTAATTTTGTATTGCTGCAACTGTCAAGGTTTTATAGAAATTAAGAATGGTTCTGGTAAATATTATAACAATACATGTACATGAAAGATTGCCTAGACACTACCCTATACCAGCAAGTAATGCTTTTTTTCATAACATTTCTTCCAGTATATGGACAGTGCAGGAGATATGTCTATCATCACACAGACTTTCTATGTGACTACTTCAGGACCTTTCCTGTTTACACGCTGACTTGGGAGCAGTACCTATACTGCATGGGCTTCATAGGTTAACTTTGCCTGAGTGTGGGGAAAAGTCATTGTAGGTGCAGCATCAGCATTTGCGATAAAGAAGAGCAGATCCCTTTTATATCTTCCTTTTTTTCTTTTTTTCTTTTCTTTATTATTGTTTTAAGAAACCTGGGGACTTTGATTGCCCATTAAATATTTGGTGGTATTCACGTATGCTATGGCTAAACTATTTTCTTTCTTCCTTTATAGATCTAAACTCCAGCAACAGATGTCCTATGCAGAACAGATAAAGAAAGAAGTAAATGATGTAGCAGAGCTCAAACGAGTAAGGTTGCTAATGCATGTACAACATTAATGTTTTGCAGATTACAGGAAACTGGCTTTGTTTAGTTTATTTTTTTTTTTTTATTAGGTAAATATTATTATCAAGTATTTATAAGCAAAAGTTATGGTACAATTTATTTTTTTTTATTCTGACTATACCTGGTGTGTGATGTCTGCCCAGTCCTAGTTGTAGCTGCTGGAAGGCAATGGCTTTTCCAGCTAGTCCTTTATCTCCCTTTTACCTTCTGCGGTTGTTTCTGCTATTTATTTGGGCTCGTTTTTCAGCTTTCTAGCTAGTCTGGCCACATTTAAATTGGAACTATGGAAAAATCAAATATTATATCTATGAAGTCACTAGCATTTACACAGCTGGTTTTGTTTTTCTGAGCCCCTTCTGTTGCACTATTTTATTACCTAAGAAGTTTTCAATTTTTCTTTTTTTTTTTTACACATTATGTGAAAAGTGTGGCGTGCATTTGTATTCAGCCCCCCGAGTCAATACTTTGTAGAACCACATTTCGCTACAATTACAACTGAAAGTCTTTTTGGGAATGTCTCTACCAGCTTTGCACATCTAGAGAGTGACATTTCTTTTTCATACTTCATGGGACACAGTTAGGCTAATATTCATTACCTACTGGGTTTTACGCCATCTCTAGGTGAATGGACACTGGTAGACAAAGTCTTAGACAGGAAGTGATCCCCTATATAACCCCTCCCATTCAGGAAGTACATCAGTTTTTTTACCAGTGTCTGCAAGGTGGATGGGCACGTTTTGTTTGAGCTCTCTGAGCTCCACGTCTCTAGTCCCACAAACTGTTCTTAAATGAATCAAGGGATTGACCGATTGGATCCATTTGACACAAGCTCTCTATGCTTAGATAAATGGTACCCGATCCTCGCAAAGAAGACTCAAGATCCTGCAATGCGACCTCTGGGCGCTGGACCCTGCAAAGTGGAATCCTGCATCCCACAGCGCTAAGGCATGTGCATCTGCACCAGCAGGGTGCTGTACAGGTCAAAGGGAGTGGACCCTAAACATGAAAAGGGTACCCAGTCCTTGAAGGTCCTGTGACAGGAGTGAAGTGACAGGAACCTGCTGTGTTGGGTGAAGATTGGGCTCTTAGTTTCTAAGCTGCCCTGCGCCTGGATAGGTAAGTGAAATTTACTTATTGTGGGGTGTCCCAGTGATTGTAACAATCAGTCAAACTAGCTAGAGGCTGTGGACACCTGTGTGCAGTGACCATACGGGGGAGTTTTGGGCTAGCTGTGGATGTTTGCAAAGTGTACCTTTTTTGCTTGTGTCTGGCTGTTTTCACCTGTATGATGCACCATTTCACCTTGGTTCGCCATGGCGCATGTGTATTTGCAAGAGCGCTGCTGTGCTCAGCAGTTTGTTTGGTGGCCATAGCGCACACTGCTTCACCATAGGGGTTTGGCGCACTCGGAGCAGTGCATGCGCTGTAGCCTAATCTGGGCGCACGAAGATTCATGTCGTATGCGAATACAGCCGTGCCGTTCGCCGGGACCGCGCACGTGCGTGCACACAACCGGCGCACAGCCAGCTTATTTAAGCTGTGTATGCCAAGCATGCAGTGCTTCCTGAAGGCAGCTGTGGGACAAAGAGCAGGCTCTGAACCAGGCATTTGCAGCGGTTCATTTCTCCTTACCCGGGTCACGTGAGTCACCAGGTATTGCTTGTCAGGCTAAGGAGCTTAGCAGGATTGTTGCATAAGGGCTTGGTGAGCCCTATTAAAGGGTCTCCCTTCTAAGGTGTGTTAATACTACACCCAGGTACTCCCTTTTTGTGGCTTGTAAATGTCTTCAAAAAGAGGAACGGGACCAACGCTACAGGGAAGGGCACACTTATGTCATCAGTAGCTCCTGATGAGCCTAGTCATAATCCTAGTGTTGTATCCCCTGAAAGACCAGATGCTTCCAGGCAATCTGAGCTGCTGCGCCTATCTATTATTGTGCCTACAGTCAACGTTGCTTCTTCACCCTTTATCACCAAGGATGAACTGTCCTCGGCCCTAGCCGAGTTAGAGCACAGGATTACTGGCATGATTGCCTTCATCCTGCAGGATGGCAAGAAACGTGACAGATCCCCCTCCCCTGAGCCTCCTAGTTTGGAGCAGGAATGGGTCAAGGATGGGGAAAAGCTAAAAGCTCAGGATTCTGTGGAGGGCCTGGCAGATGAGTCTGCTTCTGAGCAATCTGAACAAGAAGATATCTAGTTGGTGTCTGCCTCTCAGAGGCTTTTAAACCAGACTCTTACTGAGATGGTTCGTTCTGCCTTTAAGTTGCATCTTGCAGAGGTTACTGAGCCCCCCTGGTCCTCTTTGGGGTCCCTGAGGCCTCTTCAGGCCACGCAGGCTTTCCCCTTACACCCACTGTTAGAACAGGCGGTGTATGCTGATTGGGAACATCCTGACAGGATTTTTGTTCCTCCTAAGAGGTTTTCCCTTGTATATCCCATGGATAAAAAGTTCACTAAGAAGTGGAGCATGCCAGCCGTAGATGCAGCAGTCTCTACCTTAAACAAGAGCTAAACTTGTCCGGTGGATAATGCACAGGGCTTGAAAGACCCTGTTGACAAGAAACTGGAGTCATTATTAAAGGCTTCCTTTTCTTTGGCCAGTTCAGCTATTCAGCCAGCTGTTGCAGCAATTGGTATCTGCCAGTCTGTAAAGGATCAGGTCAGACAGCCGGACAGGCCTAACCAGGAGGATGATCTTGCTGAAAATAAGACCGATAATCCTCGAGCGCTGTGTTTTGCTGTTGATGCCTTAAAGGATTCAATACAGCAGGTTTCTCGTTTGGCTCTCGTCTGTACATATTCGCAGACTTTTGTGGCTTAAGAACTGGTCAGCTGAGCTTCTTTGTAAAAAGTTATTGGCAGGTTTCCCCTTTCATGGGGAACGTTTGTTTGGTGATGATTTGGACAAATATATCCAAAAGATTTCCAGAGAGAAGAGCTCTCTACTTCCTGTAAAGAGAAGCACCAGGTGTCCCTTGTTTAAACCTCAAGGACTGCTTCCTCAGGTGTCTCAGCGCCAAGGCAGTTCCACCGCCAACAGGGCGGTAGAGCCAGGGCAAGCCGCAAGGCCAGGGCCAGAAAAAGCCCTGGGTCCAAAGCTCTTCTAAACCTGGCACCAGGCCCTCCTTTTGAGGGGACGCCCCCACTGTATCGGCTGGGAGGAAAGCTGTTGCACTTTGCAGACATGTGGAGAACAGTGGTTCAGGACAAGTGGGTAACCTTGACTATATCCCGCGCTTACAAGCTGGCGTTACAGGGGGTTCCCCCTCAGAGGTTTCTAAGATCCAGCGTTCCCTTGGATCCTCCAAAAAGAAACTTACTGTTTCGTGCACTACATCATTTAGTGCATCAAGGAGTGATTGTACAGGTACCTGTATCCGAAAGGGACGCGGGGTTTTATTCAAACTTGTTTACGGTTCAAAAACCAAACTGGGACACAAGTCCCATTTTGGATTTAAGATCCCTGAACCAGTATCTACTTATCCAGTCCTTTTGCCTGGAGTCTGTCCGCTCAATTGTAGCCTCGCTCCAGATGGGAGACTTTCTAGCCTCTATCGATATAAAGGACGCGGATTTACAGGTACCTGTCTTTCAGCCTCATCAGGGGTTCCTGCGATTTGCAGTAGAGGAACGTTCTTTTCAGTTTGTGGCTCTACCCTTTGGGCTACCCACAGCTCCCGCGTGTTCACAAAGATCCTAGCACCAGTACTGGGTCTTTTATGGGCCCAAAGGATCTTGGTGCTCAGGTATCTGGATGACCTCCTGCTCAGAGATCACTCACTACAGGCTCTAGAACAGAGCATAACCAGCACAGTGGGATATTTGGAAAGCTTAGGCTGGGTCATAAATACCGAAAAGTCAGCCTTAAAACCAGCTCAGTCTGAAGTATTTAGGTTTGATTTTAGATACGGTCCATCCAAGGGTATTTTTGCCACCCATAAGGATCTGTGCCCTGAAGGATCAGGTGCGTCAGATAAGGGGCACTAGACAACCCTCCATTCCGCTCTATATGAGTCTTCTAGGAAGGACAAACCCTGGATTATCCAATGTTCTTATCTCCTCGGGCTCACAGCTCAGGGGAAATGGTCAAGGACAGAACAGATCCTGCCCATCAACGTCCTGGAGTTACGGGCAGGACATCTGGCCTACAGTCCTGGACAGTGGAGCTTCAGGACTGCCCTATCTTGGTTCAGTCCGACAATGCAATGGCCTATATAAACCACCAAGGCGGTACCAGGAGTCATTCAGCTCTGAAGAAGGTGAAACACATACTAGCCTGGGCAGAGGGACATGTGCCGATTCTGCCCGGGGGAATGGTCCCTACACAGGGGTGTTCTAGGAAATTTGCCAGCGTTGGGAATGGCCAGATGTCAACCTATTGGCATTCAGGTTCAACAACAAGCTATAGCAATTTGTGTCCTGAACCAAGGGATCCTCTGGCAATCGGAGCAGATTCTCTGGTAGTTCCATGGAGCCAGTACTCCCTGGTTTATGCTTTCCCTCCGATCCCTCTCCTTCCACATTTTGTTGCGCAGGATTCGGAGAGAGGGGGTTCCAGTCATTCTGGTGGCACCAGCCTGGCCCAGAAGGACCTGGTTCCCGAAGATTGTGAGACTGGCAATAGACGGGCCATGGACGCTGATCTATTGTCTCAAGGTCCTATATTCCACCCCAATTTACAGTCTCTAAATTTGAGGGCATGGCTATTGAAGCCAGGGTGTTGAAGGACTGTGGCATCTCGGTACCAGTGGTGTCTACCCTAGTGAATGCTAAAAAAGCTGTCACTAGGAAGATCTATCATAAGGTCTGGAAGACTTATATTGCTTGGTGTGAAGCCAGAAAATGGCATCCTCGGAAATACGTGATTGGGAGAATTCTCTCTTTTCTATAGTCAGCTGTGTAAATCAGATTGGCTTTAAGTACAATCAGAGGTCAGATTTTGGCCCTGTCAGTATTCTTCCAAAGACCTTTAGCCTCCGATTCGCTGCTCCGAACCTTTATGCAGGAGGCAATTCGTTTGCTTCCCCCCATTAGGTCACCTATGTGTCCTTGGGACTTGAACTTGGTGCTGTCTGTGTTACAGAACAAGCATTTGAGCCTATCAAGGAAATTCCATTAGACTTGCTGTCACGCAAACTAGCCTTCCTGATGGCCATCACCTCGGCTAGAAGGGTGTCGGAGTTGGCTGCCCTTTTGTGCAGGGAACCATACTTGATCCTTCACCACGACCGCGTCGTGTTACGACCTGTTCCATCCTTTTTTGCCAAAAGTGGTGTCAGCCTTTCATTTGAACAGGACATTATTTTGCCCTCTTTTTTACTCTCAGCCTTGTTCGGCGGAAGAGAGACGACTGCATTCCTTGGACGTTGTCCGGCAGTCAAGGTTTGTCTAGATCTGCGGAGATCCGAGGATCAGACTCCTTTTTGTTTTACCAAAAGGACCCAAGAAGGGGCAGGCAGCTTCCTAGGCATCCATTGCCAATTGGGTCCGTCAATTGGTCATTCAGGTCTATGGTCTGAAACTTAAAGCTCCTCCCTTTTAGGGTGAGAGCTCATTCTACAAGGTGTGTAGGAACCTCCTGGGGTTTTCGCCATCAGGTATCTGTGGCTCAGATTTGTAAGGCTGCTACCTGGTCTTAAGTGCATACATTACAAAATTTTATCAAGTGGATGTTCGAGCAGCCGAGGATTCTGCTTACAGCTTTTTTCGCAAACCGCAAACAGGACTTCTTATGGATTTCTTTCAACAATGGCTTTTTCTTGCCACTCTTCCATTAGGCCAGATTTGTGGAGTACACAACTAATAGTTGTCCTATGGACAGGTTCTTCCACCTGAGCTGTGGATCTCTGCAGCTTCTCCATAGTTACTATGGACCTCTTGGCTGCTTCTCTGATTAATGCTCTCCTTGCCCAGCTTGTCAGTTTAGGTGGACGGTCTTGTCTTGGTAAGTTTGCAGTTGCGCCATACTCTTTCCATTTTCGGATGATGGATTGAACAGTGCTTCCCTGAGATGTTCAAAGCTTGAGATATTTTTTTTTATACCCTAACCCTGCTTTAACCATCCCCACAACTTTATCCCTGACCTGTCTGGTGTGTTCCTTGGCCTTCATGATGCTGTTTGTTCACTAAGGTTCTCTAACAAACCTCTGAGGGCTTTACAGGACAGCAGTATTTATACTGAGATTAAATTACACACAGGTGGACTCAATTTACTAATTAGGCGACTTCTGAAGGCAATTGGTTCCACTAGATTTTTGTTAAGGGTATCAGAGTAAAGGGGGCTGAATACAAATGCCCGCCACACTTTTCAGATATTTATTTGTAAAAAATGTTGAAAACCATTTATCATTTTCCTTCCACTTCCCAATTATGTGCCACTTTGTGTTAGTCTATCACATAAAATTCCAATAAAATAAATTTATGTTTTTGAGTGTAACATGACAAAATGTGGAAAATTTCAAGGGGTGTGAATACTTTTTCAAGGCACTGTAGCAGCATTGTTACCCTGTGGACAGAGCAGTCTCATATGGACATGCAGTTTTTAAAAGGACTTTAGGTAAGTGACATTCGAAGCCAAATTCAGTCTAAGGCTAGGTTTGCGCTGCAAAATTGTGCACTTTCCCAACACCCAGAGAAATGTGCTGGCCCCTAAACCCTATGTATAAGAACTGACCGTTGGTAAGCACCATTGTCAATTTTAAATCGTTAGTCCTGAAACTTTTTTGACATCTTGGCCTGTTGGATTGGTAGGATTAACAAGTAATAAAAGACACGGCCCACAGGCCACATGTTGGGCTCCAGGGTCCTAGAAGAAAAAATTCTTAGCAGACAGGTCACCTCTTTGAATGATTGAATGTACAGATGTGCCATTCATTCTTAATGGAACCCCTATGCATCGGTACCCCTGCATGTTTTAGCACACCCCAAACAGGTGTTGTGTGATTTCACATAAGGATTAGGGATTTCTTTCCCCGTGTTTCTTGTGGGTAGGGCAGCCCATTCAAATGAATGGATTGCCCTGCACAAAGCCTGCACACATGAACCCTAGGCTAACACTTTTTAAGCAGTTATGGCAACGGTTTTCTATTGGATACAAGGTTTAGGGCTGGTTCACACCACAAGAACGCACCCCAGATCGATTCCAGATGCATTTTTGACGCTTTCCAGATGCATTTTTTTATGCATTTTACCACATTCCAGTACAGTCCAGGGCAGGAAAAATGCAGCATGTTCTACTTTTTTTTTTTTTTTTTTTTCTAGAACTGGAATGCCCTGGAATTGACCGCACTGGTGTGAACTACGCCATTGGAAACCACATAACCTGCTTTCCATGCATTTTTTGATGTAAAACCAAAAAACGCACTGTACTGCATGTGGTGTGAACTGGCCCCTAAACCCTATGTATAAGAACTGACTGTTGGTAAGCACCATTGTCAGTTTTAAATCATTAGTCCTGAAACTTTTTTGACATCTTGGCCTGTTGGATTGGTAGGATTAACAAGTAATAAAAGACACGGCCCACAGGCCACATGTTGGGCTCCAGGGTCTTAGAAGAAAAAATTCTTAGCAGACAGGTCACCTCTTTGAATTATTGAATGGTTATTTAAAATATTACCTCAACAGTGATTTATGATCACACTATGCATATTGTGGTATCCTACAGTAGTCTTCATTTATCCTCCAGAAACACTGATTTTTTTTTTTTTTTAAACAGGAAATGAAGGACTTACAAATTCAGATAGCATCTTTATCAGAGTCTGAAAATAACTTGCTGCGTGCTAATGAGAAACTGAGGGAAAAGGTAGAACATCTCCAACAGGAAAATCGCAGCGCTAGAAGCCAAGCAGAAAAGGCCCAGCATGATGCAGAAAAGTGAGACTAACTTTTTATTATGGTTGATTTTATTATTATATTTTAATGCAAGAGAAGTCTGTCTATAGTTATAAGCAATAACAGGAAGTCTTTATGCTATAATTTAGGTCCAAACATTTAAATACATTTTGTTAGCAAACACACATTTTTGCCACATGAAAAAACAAGCGAAAAATGCAGCAAATCGTACAGTAAAACATGTGTAACCCACAACACACCACAATGTCCCATGAGCTACTTTTGCGACGTGTAGGGCAGCCCTCTGAAATCAACAGGCTCACCTTATGCATGTAATTTGAAAACGCGCCAAAAGACGCGTGTTCCCAATATGTCGCGGTGTGAATGGAAGTGAACTTGGTGTGTTTACATAAGAACAATGAAACACCTGTGCATTTCTGAACACATGGCAAACCACAAAGAAAATGCAGGCTTTGCCATTGGGTTTCAGAAACGCTCTGCAAACGCACCACGAGGCTTGGTAAAAAAGTATTAAAAAAAATGCCCCCCAAAAAAAAAACGCATGCAAGAATGTGATTTCCTGCTACTCTGAGATATGAACGGGGCTTGACAGATGAGCATCTTCATCCACCCCCCCCCCCCCCCTTGTACTTGTATAAAGCTGGCCATACACTATGCAGTCTGATAAGGTTGTAAACCTCAGTCATGAAATCTGAACTAAGCACATATATCTGTAGTGTTTTTTTCATCTCTCTCCAAAGCTCTTAAGTGTCATTTCTCTCTGGTGCTTTGTTCCTCTGTTATCAGCATGAGTCACTTCTGAGAATTTGTCCTGACACATGAGGTAAAATTATGATGGGCGAGAGCTCAGCACACAGCTTGTCTATTCAGAACACAGCTCTGTATCCTTCTCTCCTGTGCTGTTTGTGAAGGGGGATGTGTCCCTTTCCTCCAATCCACCTTCGCACACTGTAACTGCAGCTCTCCGCCCCCTCCTCTCTGCTCTTGACAGATGCAGAAGAAGTTTATTACAAATCTGCACTTTTTAAGGGATGTAGAGAACAGAAGACTGCAAGATAAACAAGTAAAACCTATGTAGGAGGATTTCATGTAATGTTTCATGTCTGTGTATCATCTGAGGCCATTTACTTCACTGGGTATATGTGAGGGTTTACATACACTTTAAGGTCTCATTTCTCTTTTTTTTTCTTGATGGTCTGGGATAGTATATGGGATTCTTTAGGTATCAACAAAACGGTGGCCGTCTTCACACAGACAGCGATTCTCTGTTGCATAAATGTGAGTCAGATGAGTAAAAGATGGCTTCAGCTCCCATTCTTCACCTGTACAGAACTCCTCAGACATGTTTTGCTCTTTTTGGGGCTTAATCGTAGAGGTCTGTATGATTAGACCCCAAAAAGGGTGAAACATCTCTGAGGAGTTCTCTACAGTTGGAGAACAGGAGCTAAAGCCATCTTTTGCCCCTCTCACTCACATTTATGCAACCATTTTTGTTGAAGTCTACTGGAGAGTGACAGGCCGAATCTGTCTTGCACCAGTCTATTCATATGCTAATCCGACTGACACAGGTTTGGGGGGGTGGAGTGCATTTCGGGCCATGCTATTTTAATTGTTTTGGCATTCATTGGGCATGTTAAATTGGACTTCCGTGAGGTGCACTTTATTTGTAACATTTATATTTTTTATATATTTTAAAAACGTGTGTGTGATCTTTGTTTAGTTCTAAATATAAATTCTCTGTTTACTGCAAGACCTCATCCAGCTATTAAACTTAATTGTCTCACTGTTCTCATTTCCATAAAAGTAAAGATGCTGCGATAAGCCTGTTCATGTTCCTATGACTTAATGTCTTTTTTTATTATTCTCTTCAGAGAACTTGAGGGGAGTAGAATTGAGTGGCTACAGGAAAAACATAAACTACAGGAGAACCTGTCTCATCTAGAAGAAAAATACAAGGAATTAAAAGACAAATTGCAAAGAGCAGCTGTAGCTCAGAAAAAGGTAGTTTTATTTAAAATTCCATATAAAGCTTTTAAAGCTCATGTTTGCTCTGCCTAAATGTTTGCCTTCTCTGATTTCTCCTTACCCCCTCATTAACATGCTAATGACATTTTTAAATAAAACCTTTCCATTTTCATTACATATCATATTTTAGACTTAGTGACTCACTGGGTCTCTGTGATTCCTTATGCAGTGCAGGCAGATTATGGCTGGTAGAAGGGGTAGACAAGGTGTCATGATGTTTTCAGGAAGAGATGTACAGCATCCTGTCTTGAAAGGTGTAGATGAACAGGAATCAAGCATGGGCCCAGTAAGAAATGGCATACTGATCCTTCAGTTCTGAACCCTGAAAACTGTGACAGTCGGTAATCTAAAAACCACTGTGTGTGATACAGGAGAAATTCCCAAATACACCCACTGTAGACTCCTTAATGCTTCTCCCTACTAAAAAACATGCTTCCTGGATAGTGTTTGTAGCCCACTGATTGGTTTAACTTGTTGTTCATACTTCTTAACACTTCAGAAATCTGCATTCAGTATTTTCAGGTGACTGTACTGGGGGGGTTGAGGAGTTTATAGTTTTGTGGAGTTGAGAATTCCTTAACTGCACAATCCCAAATTTAGCATGCGGTGTTCCCCCAGGCTCTTGCTGGCAATCTGACTAATTATATCCATGTTATCAAACCTTAATTTGATTTAGCCTTTAACAAGTTATTATTTTATTTTGTTTTCTTTAGTAATTTATGTGGACTTTGGTGTGGAATGCTTGACGTGGGGATGTATTTGAATAGTATGTTTAATGTATGTTTTTGTTTTTTTTAACGTAGAGAAAAAACATAAACGACAACAAGTGTAAAAGACTACAAGAAAGGGTAGAAATTTTGGAGGCAAAAAAAGAAGAATTGGAGACGGAAAAATCTGTATTAAATAGGTGAGTTTCCGATCAGGCTAGTGTGTAATGGTTAGTGTGATGATAATTTATTTCTCCTGGGACTTTAAATGAGGCACAACAGATTCGACCAGTGAATAACTAGTTTCCAACATTGTTGTTTAATAAATGATGAAATATTGCATACAAAAAGAGGATAAAATGGTAACAAGCTGATTTGTAATGAATCCATATTAATGTATTTAATACATAAATATAATGACCATATACAGTCCAACTGTCAATACATGATTAAACTAAAGTTGCATCCAAAATCTTGATGCGTTTAGTGACTTTGTTCACTTCTTCAGGAGTAAATGCATGTATAGTATTAATGAGCTAAGAATAAATATTATATAAATAGTATTTCCAAATGGTGATCGCCAGGGGAGTCTCACCCGGGAGCTGTGGAAGTGTGATTCAGCAAGAACCCAAGGCGACAAACGGGAAGCAGATTCAATGTGGGTAAGCAATCCATGATTGCACCCAAAGTAGTTGCATGAATCAAGAGCTGTGAGCCAAAAGTGTTGCTTCTCAGTATCCTCATGGGAAAAAAAAACCTCTTGGGGTTGCTTAGTCACTCTTCCACAGCTTCGGGTGAGACTTCCTTGGCGATCAACAGGGAACCAATGGAACAGAGTCACGAAACGCTTTGAGCTTTTGGATGCAACTTTAGTTTAATCATGTATTTACAGTTGGATTGTTTATGGTCAAAATTATTTTTAATTATGTATGAAATGCACTAATATGGATTCATTACAAATCAGATTACCATTTTATCCTTTTTTTGTATGCAATATTTATTAATTTCTTCATTTATTCACCAACATCCTAACTGTAGCCAGCTGGCTATGCAGCTTTCATCTTCACAGCTGGCTGTCGACTGGGCATGTGCTAGTCGCGCTGCGCTTTGTGAAAAGTGCCACAGTCTTCCGGGACCTGTTACGTGTCCGAGAAGACTGCAGGAGAGGAGGGGAACGTACGCTCAGATTGCCTGAGAGGAGGAGGACAGGAGTACTAAAAGCGGAACTTCCCCTTTTGGGTGCCGTTCCACTTTAAAATTCGCAAGCCCCTCCCAGAACATGGCTTTAACCCCAGGAATGCATCTTAACAGTTATTTTTGAGCATATCTGTTGGGGTTAATATACTGATTTTATCAATGTTAACCCAGAGCACTATTAAGCAAGATATTTCTTAAACAGCCCAAGTGGAATAAACACTCGTTGTCCCACAGTCTGCACAGCATCAAAGAACACTAACTGACTGTTGTTAACTGCTGATGGCTATGATAAGGAGGACCCTGATAACCTAAAAAACTGATGAGGAGTAATCAAAATGAATAATTGGGGGCTATAAAATCAATTAACGGTATGCCCCTTTATCCAGCCCTGTCTGGTATCTGAAACACATCTGCAGTATAGGTTTTGAGTTAAAGCTAAACTCCAGGCAAACACATTTTCATTTTAATATATTCCTCAATAGCCGCAAAGGATATAAATCCACTTTGTGTGCACCAAATGCTTTTACAAATGCAGATTTTCCCTTGTAAAACTCACTGTGCTGTACATAGCCTGTGCAGAGGGCAGAGCTGTGGGAGGGATTCAACATGCCCCACCCACTACCTACAGAAAACTACAGAAGGTGGTGGAGACTAGACCAGTCATCCTGCAGAAGACAGAGAGTAGAAGTGACTGGTCTTTATTACAGGAAATTCCTAAGCAGAGGCAAAGATCACACTGGATTACTGCACAGATGTGGACAAAATACACAAAGCACGCCAAGATTCAAGGAAGATTATACAGTACATCTGGAAGGTATTCACAGCGCTTCACTTTTCCCACATTTTGTTATGTTACAGCCTTTTTGCAAAATGGATTAAATTCATTATTTTCCTAAATATTCTACAAACAATACCCAAAATTGACAATGTGAAAGACTCTTGTTTGAAATCTTTGCAAATTTATTAAATATAAAAAACAAAAAAAAATCACATGTACTTAAGTATTCACAGCCTTTGCTCAATACTTTGTTGAAGCACTTTTAGCACAAATTACAACTTCAAGTCTTTTTGAGTATGATGCTACAAGCTTGGCACACCTATTTTTGAGCAGTTTCTCACATTTTTTCTTTGCAGGACCTCTCAAGCTCCATCAGGTTGGATGGTTGGAGCGTTAGTGTAGATCCATTTTCAGATCCCGTAGCCACTCCTTTTTCATCAAAGATGTCTCTGTACATTGCTGCATTCATCTTTCCCTGTTCCTGACTAGTATCCCAGTTCCTGCCGCTGAAAAACATCCCCACGGCATAATGCTGCCACCACCATGCTTCACTGAAGGGATGGTATTGGCCAGGTGATGAGTAGTGCCTGGTTTTCTCCAGACATGACGCTTGCCATTCAGGTCAAAGAGTTCAATCTTTGTTTCATCAGACCAGAGAATTTTGTTTCTCATGGTGTGAGAGTCCTTCAGGTGCTTTTTGGCAAACTCCAGGCAGGCTGTCTTGTGTCTTTTCTTGAGGAGTGGCTTCCGTCTGGCCACTCTACCATACAGGCCTGCTTGATGGAGTGCTGCAGAGATGGTTGTTGTTCTTCTGGAAGGTTCTCCTCTCTCCACAGAGAAATGCTGGGGCTCTGTCAGAGTGACCATCGGGTTCTTGTTCACCTCCCTGACTAGGGCCCTTCTCCCCCGATCACTCAGTTTGGCCTGGCGGCCCGCTCTAGGAAGAGTCCTGGTGGTTCTAAACTTCTTCCATTTACGGATGATGGGAGCCACTGTGCTCATTGGGAACTTCAATGCTGCAGAAATATTTCTGTACCCTTCCCCAGATCTGTGCCTCAATACAATCCTGTCTCAGAGGTCTACAGACAATTCTTTGGACTTTATGGCTTGCTTTGTGCTCTGACATGCACTGTTAACTGTGAGACCTTATATGGACAGGTAAGTGTCTTTCCAAATCATGTACAGTCAACTGAATTTACCAGGAGGTGGACTCCAATCAAGTTGTAGAAACAACTCAAGGATGATCAGTGCAAACAGGATGCACCTGAGCTCAATTTTGCGTGTCTTGGCAAAGGCTGTGAATACTTATGTACATGTGTTTGTTGTTTTTTTTTTTTCAATGAATCTGCAAAGATTTCAAACAAAATTATTTCACGTTGTCATTGTGGGGTATTGTTTGTAGAACTTTGAGGAAAATAATTAATTTAATCCATTTTGGAATAAGGCTGTAACGTAACAAAATGTGGAAAAAGCGAAGCGCTGTGATTGTGAATTCTTTCCGGATACACTGTGCATGACTCTTGTATTTAGACGATATTGGCTGATCCCAAATTCATCGTTAAGCTGGATAACATTGTTCTAACTCTATAATTCTATAATTGAGCTTTATTAAAAAAAATGTATAAATGACCGTATGATTTTATATATATATATATATATATAATATTATGAGATATAAGAGGCAGATTGGACACTTTTCTCTTTCTAGGGAATCTACACATAGGCGATACCTAATGATTAGTCTCTATCCACTTGCAGCATAATTGTAATATACATACACTGTATTGGTTGTCTGAATGTAAAGTATGGTAATCCTAAATTATGAATATTATTAGGAAATATACATAGTGAAAGGATCTGCTAAAAGATTTAAAAACCTTTCAAAACTTCTGTTCCTGACCCCTTTACTCTTGTGGTCGGTTAAGGAAAGGGCTCGGTGACGTGCAGTGTGAGTTGACACAACCTTTGCCACAGTTATTATTTTTACTTTCGTGTTTGAAGTCGGGGCCCATTCACACTGTTGTATTGCAATAACATGTATTACTGCAAAGTACATTAACGCACATTCATTTGAATGGGCTTTCCCAAACAAATGAATGTGTGCTAAAACGCATGTTAATGCAATGCACCCGGACACCAAGGTGTAAAAGGGCCCTCAATGTTTGTGCAATTAAAACAAGATATGCTTATTCATTCATTCCTAATTTTCTGCAATATACTGTCACTTGTTCTACTGTGGGGCAGAAAATGTTAAATAATGTACTTGCCTTACCTCTCACCCCTTCAGCCTGCGTTGCCTAGATCCGAATAGCCCAAATCTCGTGAGAAGATGCTACTGCCCTGTGCTGTAGCATCATCTCACAAGATTTCAGGTACTCCATTTTCTTTGAGCTCTTGTTGAAAGAATGGTGACATCACCCCCTGCTGTATGGAGGTCTGCTTTATCACAATTTTTTTTTTCCGCACAAATGGTCAATGCCTAATACAAGGAACCTCACATCACACAAAACCCTTATGTAAAGAGTGGAAGCAGCCTCCGCCTAGACTCCGTCAAGGCTACACCCCCAACATGTTTCACCCCGCTCATTCCCTTGGGGGGGCGAAACATGACTGGGTGTAGCCCGGACAGAATCTAGGCTGAGGCTGCTTCCACTCTTTACAGGAGGGTTTTGTTTAATGTATATGAATTCTGAGACAAGTTCTTTCCCTGTCTGCACTACCAGTGGTTGTCAGCATGTAAGGATCTACTGGAGCTCCATCCTTAATTTTTTTGTATGGGTCACAATGCCTAATACCCTCCCTGCCTATGAAGTACCCCATGATGTGCCCCTCAAAGGCCTGCAGTGGTCCACTTACAGTTATGTAAAACTTAGTTACCTTATCTAGCAACCAAATTCTGAAGTAAAACTGAAGACTTGAAATGTTTGCATCATTTTTTTTCCCCTCAAATGTAAACAGATTGGTCTATAATTAATTTTTTTACTCCTGCTTTAGACAAAACATTCCCCAAGAAGAGTATGTACGTCTTCAGAAAAGGTTAAAGGACCTCCAGCGGAGACACAATGAATTTCGCACTGTAATACTTGGACCCAACATTGCCACATCTGGCTTTCTGAATCCAGCTAGTTACCTGTCTTCCACATTGGTTCCAGGTGCTGGGTTTTCTGTGCATAGTGTTCAGGTAAACCATGTTCTCGCCTTCATTGACTTCACAATAGGAAATTTCATTATGGAATTATTTCAGCAGTATCTTAATGTGCATGTAAAAGATGTATATTTAAATATGTACACAGCATGCAGATACCGGAGCACGCTGTATTTAACTACAATATAAGGTGAATGAAAAATTGAATTCCGCTCAGATCCCAGCCCATTAGTCATGCCCCTCTGACATGTTTCACCCACACTGGGCCTAATCTACTGAGCTGAAGCCAGTCTTTTATTCACTTTAAATACAGTGTCTAGCGGTATCTGCATGCTATATTACATTTTGGAGTGAGATGCTCTTTCTTCTAGCAACTAAATACAAAGTGTAAACCTGGGAGATTGACACTGCAGGGTTTGGAGCGGCGCCGATCTGTTATGGTGTTGGTAAATATGTACATAGCTCATCCCCCACACAGTTACAAAGCACCCCCTAGGAGCACATTTAACCCTTTGATCGCCCCTGATATTAACCCCTTCCCTGCCAGTGTCATTAGTACAGTGACTGCATACTTTTAGCAACTGATCACTATTAGTGTCACTGGTCCCCAAAAAAGTGTCAGGTGTCCAATTTGTCCGCCGCAATGTCGCAGTCCTGCTGAAAATCGCTGATCGCTTCCATTCTTAGTAAAATAAATAAAAATTCCATAAATCTATCCAATAGTTTGTAGACGCTATAACTTTTGCGCAAACCGATCAATATACGCTTATTGGGATTTTTTTTTTACCAAAAACATGTAGCAGAATACATATTGGCTTAAAAATTGATGAGTAAATTAGATTTTTTTTTTTTACATTTTTTTATTGGGTGTGTTTTATAGCATAAAGTAAAAAAAAAATATTTATTCTTTTTCAAAATTGTTGGTCTTTTTTTGTTTATAGCACAAAAAACAAAATCTGCAGAGGTGATCAAATACCACCAAACGAAAGCTCTATTTGTGGGGAAAAGGGACATCAATTTTATTTGGGTACAGCGTTGCATGACCACGCAATTGTCAGTTAAAGTAACGCAGTGCCATATCGCATAAAATGGCCTGGTCCTGAAGGGGGGTAAACCTTCCAGGGCTGAAAAGGTTAAAGGCTAACATTCCTGTTTAAAGCGGTTTTCCATTTCGAGTGCAAAGGTTATACCCAGTAATGGAGCCATATAGGATTTTCCTGGACCTCCCCATGTCAGCCTACTATGGGTCAGCTTCGCCCCCTCTGACCCCTCCAGGACCACCTTTTTTCTTGCTTATAAAGGGCGGCTGTCGGACCAGCCCAGTGTTCTTTTTTTCGTCCTCGCTCCGGATGCCTTTTGAAAAAAAAAAAAAAAAAAAAAATTAATTATAATGTGAGTGAAGAATGGGTCGAGTTAAATCCTGGTCGTGTTAAGCCTCTCCCAATACAGAAGACCCCCCCAGATGGGCTGTAAATCTCCCAAGGTGGTGGGTTCCCATGGTGCAGGGACATTTGCTAAACAGTTTAAATAACTGTGCTGATCGCTGGCAGACAGAAACAGGCAGGTGTGGGGCTGTGTTTGTTTTACTTGCAGCTGTTTACCTGGCTTTCCCTGGTGGCTAGCGGTCTGCTGGGTTCTGTAGTTCGCCCCTCGTGTGTCTGAGCGGGGCAGGTGACATCACAACGGCTTACCTTCTCGTGCGGTTGCCTAGCAACCGCCAGGACACTTCTCACTAACTTACGCCGCTGCCAGCCTTAAGGGGCAGTGTTTCTATGCTCTGGCTTCCCTGCATTCCTCTCAGCGCTCCAGCTCGTCAGGCTGCTCTGCCTTAAGGTAGGCTGTCTTCTCTACTAATGCTGAAGGCTTGCTGTGTTTGATACCGCTGTACACTGTGCATTGAACCCCACACTTGCCTTCCAGGTCCATCTGCCTGCCTGTTTTCTGCCTATTTGCACTGAAGAACCCATGGAAAGGTTTTTACCCATGCTTTTCTTTTTTATACATAGATAGATAGATATATCTATCGGTTGATCGATATATAGATTTTTTTTTTTTTTTTTTTATTTACGTATGTGTTTTTTGTATGCATATGTATTCAGATTTTATTTTATCATTTTTTTAATTTTTATTTATTTTTTTTTTTTAAAAGAGAGCACCTCTTCTGTCTTTTACAGAGAGAAAAGCCCAGTGCAAGCTAAATGCCCGCAAAGAGGCTCTAAGGCTGCTGCACTGCATCAAAAAAGTAAGAAAAAATCAAGACATGCCAAATCGCAGAGTCACATGCAGGTTTCCTCAAGATCTCGGTATTCCAGATCCCCTTCTCCTGTGCCTCATTGCAGTCACTCATGCCTGAGCCAAATGGGATTAGGCCATCGAAAAGCCTCCGGAAAGACCAGATCCAGTCGCAAGCACAGGGTGCAGTCTTCATCCAGGTCCTCCTCTCCAAGTCATTTGGAGGAAGCAGGCTGTTTGGCCTGTGCGGCTGAAGCCCTTCCAGGAAAGTTAGTGTGCGCTTCCTGTCTTCAAGAAATTGCGCGAGATAGAGCATCTGAAGCTCATCAGGTGAAGTCTTGTATTAAATCTGCAGTCAGGGAAGGGCTAAGAGGTGCGTCCAAGAAAAGCGCTCGACCAGCATCCTCTACGGCAGATTCGGATTTGGAGACAGGCGGAGAGTCCGACTCCAATTCCTCAGAGGCCGAAGTAACCCCTGAATCACACACCTTCGATTTTGCATTAGTCCCCATATTGGTGGAAGCAGTGAAAGACGCATTGCAGTGGCAGGAGGAAACCCCTCCGCCAAAAAAACAACGGAAATACTACCCAGAACTGAAGAAATCCCTGCCTTTCCCCTCATTTTTGAGATCCAGGAAATATTGGAGGATGAATGGGCTAGGCCGGAAAGAAAGTTTAGCATCAATAACAGATTGTCAAACTTGTATCCATTCAGCCAGAAGGATGCGGAGTTGTGGAACACTACCCCCAGGGTGGATGCCTCACTGCAGCGTTTGGCCCGTCATATCACTCTACCATTAGAAGATTCGGTCTCTTTCAGAGATCCCGTGGATCATAGAGTGGACACTGATTTAAAACGATTGTATTCAGTGGCGGAGGGCGCATGTAGGCCGGCGTTGGCCCTTACCTCTGTGGCTGCAGCCCTCAAAAGTTGGGTATCGGAGTTGGATGGTGGTTCCTCAGAAGAGCTTGGAGCTGGCAGTCCCTCGCCGCTGCAATTCATTAAAACAGCTGTCGAATTCCTGGCAGAAGCGGCCGTTGACCAGGTCAGAATGACAGTGAAGATCATGGCCCACTCCACGACAGCTCGAAGAGCATTATGGTTAAGACACTGGTCGGCAGACAATTCTTCAAAACAGAGCCTATGTTCAGTGCTGCTTGATGGTAAACTACTTTTTTTGAGCATGGATTTCTGAGCACTAAGCACTAAGATTATTACAAGCACGTTGGATTGTTTCTATGTACTCTTTTATGGACTTTATATACATTTATTTTAATATATTGGATTCACAAATCACGTGCTATATTTTTGTGGATCTGATATTTACACTTAGTGTGTGGCACTTGGCACTTTTTTTTTTTGTATTTTTCACTTATTATATGTTACTGTGATACAGGGGGTCCCCGGGTTACAAACAAGATAGGGACTGTAGGTTTGTTCTTAAGTTGAATCTGTTTGTAAGTCGGAACAGGTACATTTTTTAAGTGTAGCTCCAGCCAAAAAAACTATTTTTAAGCTTTTTGGATAGCATAGGGAAGGGTTAACACCCCTGTAACATTTGTTTTGCTGTGTCTGCCCCTGTTCAGAAGATTTCACCTCACTTTCTGTCCCAATGACAATTGGATTTTGAAAATTTTGGGTTGTTGTAGAAACAAGGATTGGTGATAAAGCATCAGTGGAGGTACCTTTTCCCCATAATAGCTCTTACAGGAGTGAATTTCCCTTCCTAGGGGTAGATTTCCTCTCACTTCCTGTTGTCTCCCTCCGTTTGTAAGTAGGAGTCGTTTGTAAGTCGGATGTTTGTAACTAGGGGACCCCCTGTACATGACTTTGCACGCTATATCTCATGTAAAGTAGATATATAGATATAGAGATATATATATATATATATATATATATATATATATATATATATATATATATATTGAATTTTGATCTAATATATATTAACACCGGTTGAATAATTGCTATCTTTAATTGGATGTCATATACGTCCAGCACACTGTACACTCATTGCACTTTAAACACAGTGTTTCCTCTTTAATATCTATTCATTTTATTTGCATTTTCTTACACTAAGGCTGGAAAGGTCATTTATACGGTATTTTTAGCAAATCATATACACATCAATTTTATTACTACTTGTATAATTTACAGATTTACATCTACACCTTAGTGCAGCGTATTTTTTGTATATACTTTTTGGTAAACCTTTGGAGTCAGCGATTCAACGCGTATCCGGGGGTAAATCGGGCCTAATTCCGCAAGAAAAGAGAAGACAGCAGCAGCCTTTTCGCCCAGTAAGAATGTCCAGGGAAGTTTTTAAGGAAGCAAGTTACAGACCTGGCAGGCCATTCTCCAGACAATGGAGACCAGCTGGTTCATCCTTTCGTAAGGCCTCCAAGTCCAAACCCGGCCAAGCCACAAAGGCCTCTGACCAGATCTTTTGAAGGTTTCTCCGCCCAAGACCCTCATGTGGGAGCGAGGTTCACTCAGTTCGAGAGGGTTTGGGCGAACGAAATTCAGGACGCGTGGGTTTTGGCCATAATTCGAGATGGCTATCGTCTTGAATTTGGCTCAAGACCGCCACAGTCCCTGTTTGTGGAAAACTAACTCCCGGCTTCCTCGGAGAACAGGCACTGTTTGCAAAATTATATAGACGAATTGCTGACATCGAAATCCCGGTGCCAATGCAAGAACAGGGTCTAGGAGTCTATTCTCCGTTGTTCCTAGTATTGAAAGCTTCGGGAGGTTTCAGACCCGTATTAGATCTGAAGGCTTTAAATTCTTACATGAGGGTTCTGCCTTTCAAAATGGAGTCATTGGAGACGATCATATCCGTGGTGAAAAAAGGAGACTGGATGGCCTCCATCGACCTGGCGGACGCCTATTTAGATGTTCCCATCCATCCTGCTCATCATCGTTTCCTCAGGTTTGCAGTGGAAGACTCTCACTGCCAGTTTCAATGCCTCCTGTTTGGCCTTTGCACGGCACCCAGAACCTTTTCGAAGGTGCTCTCAGCCGTCATTGCAACCCTCAGAATCAGAGACGTTCAAATGTTTTACTATGTGGACGATCTGCTACTGTTAGCCTCTTCAGAACATCTTCTTCAGCATGTGGCCCTCACCTGTGAAACACTGGCTCGGTTCGGCTGGCTAGTCAACTACCGGAAGAGCCAAATGCAGCCAACCCAGGTTTTAGAATACCTGGGGGGTGAAATTCGGTGGTGCTGACTACCGATGCCAGTCTCCTGGGTTGGGGAGCTCACTGCCTGGGCCAGCAGGCTCAGGGTCGGTGGCCCCCACACATCTCACAAACGTCAAACTTCCTGGAATTGGAGGCCGTTCGGCACGCTCTTCTAGCTTTCCGACCACTCTTGAAAGATCAAGCAGTAAAAATATTGTCGGATAACAAGAACACTGTCGCGTACGTGTCCCGCCGGGGGGACACCAGGAGCCGGGTCCTCCTTAAGTGGCATGCTGATTGTTCCTGTGGGCAGAGAAGAATCTAATTTCCCTGACGGCAGCCTATCTCCCAGGGCCCGAGAATACCCTGGCAGACCAGTTGAGTCCGAACTTTGGGGATCCCGGCGAATGGGCCTTGAATCCGAAATTCCTGCGAAAGATCTTCAGACTTTGGGGGTTGCCTGTAATAAACCTCATGGCATCGATAAAGAACGCCCAGCTTCCTTGCTTCTTCTCTCGAACATACCATCCGCAAGCTTACGGCCAAGATGCTCTGTCCAAACCACGGGACTTCCCCCTGGTGTATGTGTTCCCTCCGCTTCCTTTAATCCTCAAGACCCTGTTGAAGATTTACAGGGAGAGGGTCACAGCCATAGCAGTCCTACTATTCTGGCCCAGGAGGCCGTGGTTCCCACTAGTGTGGAAAATGAAGATGTGTCAACCAATCCTGCTGCCACCTTGTCGGGATCTCCTGTTCCAAAACGGAATATGTCACCCAAACCCCAGGAGGCTGAGGTTAATGGCATGGAAATTCAGAGGAGATCTCTCAAGGGTTTAGGCCTTTCAGAGCAAGTGTTGAACACCTTGTTACAGTCTCGTAAAAAGTCAACAAACTCGACCTATCACCGGGTATGAAAGGCTTTCCGACGCATCGCGGCAGAGAGGGGTTGGCAGCCCGAATCTCCTTCAGTCTCAAACATCTTGGAATTTCTCCAGCAGGGTCTGGACAGTGGCCTGGCTTATAATTCTCTGAAGGTCCATATTTCTGCCCTTTCGGCAATGACGAATTCCAGGTGGGCATTAGATCTTGTCGTGATCTGTTTCCTGAAGGTAGCCATTAAAATCAGACCTCCCCTGAAGTCCTACTTTCCTAAATGGGATCTGACTCTGGTCCTAAAAGCTTTGTTGGCTCCTCCTTTTGACCCGACATCATCCTGTTCTTATTTCATCTAACACTAAGGACTGTGTTCTTGATGGCCATAGCCTCCTCTAGGAGGGTTTCCGAATTATGCGCCTTTTCATCCAGAGAGCCTTTTTGTGTGATTTTTCCCGACAAGATTGTTCTTAGACCAGTTCCTAGCTTTCTACCAAAGGTCTCTACTGCTTTTCACATGAATTGGGAGACTATTCTGCCAGCCTTCACCGTGGACCAGTTGCAGGATGATTGGAAGAGGCTAGACTTGGTCTCCTCTATTTCAGCTTACTTGGAGCGGACTTGCGCAAGCAAGATCAACTGTTCATATTCCCTTTGGGACCTAAAAAGGGCATGGCGGCACCACCTAGGGTTGTCTCATCCTGGATTGTGACGACCATCCAGATCGCTTACGAGTCTCTGGGCCTTTCCTCTCCTGCAGAGATCAGGGCGCACTCAACCAGGGGCATGGCAGCATCATGGGCAGCCTATGCGAAGGTGTCACCCGAGGTAGTATGCAGAGCAGCGAGTTGGAGCGCACCCAACACGTTTATCCAGCATTATAGGCTAAATGTAGCCCTCTCTCCTGCAGAAACGTTTGGTTCTTCTGTTATTTCTGCAGCTGTCGGCCATTAAATTTGTTTAAGCAGCAGTATTATCTCTGACTTGTTTTGTTCTTTCCCTCCCTTATCGAAGGTTGCTTGGTACATCCCATAGTAGGCTGATATGGGGAGGTCCACCCCACCCTATCTTCCGTCGTGAGGAAGGGTATTTTGAACACTGGGCTGGTCCGACAGCCGCACTTTATGGGCTAGAAAAAAGGTGGTCCTGGAGGGGTCAGAGGGGGCGGAGCTGACCCATAGTAGGCTGACATGGGGAGGATCCAGGAAAGGAAAATTACGGTAAGTATGGGCAATAATTTTCCTTAATTTCCTATTCTTTCCCTGAAAGGCTTTAATAAGAGCCTGTGGACTCTTCTGTTTTGGATGGGTTTTTCACTCACATAAGTCTATTGGAATGCAAATTTACTTGAAGCAGGTCAAAAGCATCTATGCTTCTGAATAATCTCAAAAGCATCCCAGTCAGATGCCATTGGCTCTGGTTTTAAGGCCTCTAGAGCTGTCAGCATAATACAATTTACTCTTCACAAGCTTGTCGTGATCTTTTGGACTACTTGTTCATTAGCTAATTTATGGGAGGGGAACTGGGAATTCTGCTCTTTGGCATAAATCTTTCTGTGAGCGGTTTTAATGCTTTCTTATTTAAGTCAAGGCTACATTAACAACTAATTGGTTCATCTGTATGTAGCCTGGAATGTTGTCTTCATTGGTTCATTTTAGTGGGAGAAAAGGCAGGACAAGATACTAAACACTCACTGTTTAATGTACATTATTCCTTCTTTCTCTGTGGATGATGGAACTGTAATTATTTTAATAAAAAAATCATCTAAGTACCTATTTCCTAATCGATATACAGCTGTCACATGACCCAGATCTTTTCTAGCCTGTCTGCAGGGTAAAAGAAGCAGGAGGAGATTCTAGTCCTCTGTTGCTGGTCACATGTTAAAAAAAACAGCCTTTTGGAATACAGAGTAAAAATAAATAATATCAATAAACTGTTTAAATTGTCATACAAACATATATTTAAAATTATTTTTTGGCAATAACATGGTGTGGGTGGATTTATGCCTGTCACAGGCTGTGTCACGCCCCTCCAACCTGTGTCTTCCAATAAGAGGGAGGTGAATCCTCTATCAATCTACATGTAATATCTTTCCCCCATTGTGTTTAGCTGGTTAGTGGGCATGGAGGAGGGAGGGAGGGAGTGGGCTGTCATTTACCACTATGCTTATGGCCACATGTGTGACTCTATAGTCACATGGGCTGCTCAGATGTTATAGGGAGCAAGTGTTCAGCATAGACACTCACTGAAAACTGAGCATGTGCAGAGATGCCAATACTGCTCTGCAAAATCCCTAGCTGAATTGGGGACACGAATAGAAGTTGGAGATGGAGAACAGCAGGATCAACCAGGTTTTTTGCAGAAAATGAAACTCGTAGTGACTGAGCATGTAATACACCATTTTTTGATAGTTTTTGGTGATGTGAGTTTAGTGACACTTTAAAGCTTCAGTTCATTTGTTCTATGAATGACAAATATTTTTTTTGTTTGATATGTTTCTCCTTTTTTTTTTTTTTTATTTCTGTACGGATAATGGTGACTGCAGGGAAGTATGGGGCTCTGTTATGTTTATGCTCAAATCTCTCACAAGTGTATCAGCAAACAGTACACTACGTGCTGCACTTTAAACTGACATCCCTGATTAAAGTGGAAGGCCCTTTTATGGGGAAAGAAGTGAAATAAAGGTATAGTCAACTTAAGTTTTTACTGTAACATAACATGTCTTCCTTTCAGGAGGAGCAGCATCAAAGAGAGCTTTCTATGCTTCGAAATAGACTTGAAGAATTGGAAATTGCACAGATGAGGCAATTAGAAGAACTTGCTCCACCTGCAGAGCGCAGTAAGATAGAGATTGGAGACTCAGAACTTCAGCGCAGGAGAACAGAAGAGGAAGAGAATAGTGGCTCGGGTTAACTTTCAGACAACTCCACCCTAAGGGCCAGTTTACACAAGATGCAGTTCCGTGTGCTTTTTTTTTCTGCACAAAATGCATGCACAGTGTTTTCCATGTATTCCAATGGCTCTAGTTCACACCATGCATTGGTGTGATGGAAAACACCATGGTAAACACTGTGCATGCATTTTTAGGGCCAGTTCACACCACATGCATTCCAGTGCGTTTTTTTTTTTCTGCATCAAAAACACATAGAAAGTAGGTTATATGGTTTTCAGTGGCATAGTTCACACCGCTGCTTGCAGTTCCAGTGCGTTCCAGAAAAAAAAGTAGAACATGCTGCATTTTTCCTGGAGTGGACTGTACTGGAACTCTGTAGGGCCTCTTTCACATGAACAATCCATTCAGGTCCGCCTGTCAGCTTTTTAGGCGGACCTGAACGGACCCTCCATAGACCTCTATAGAGCGTCGGATGTCAGCGGTGACATGTCCGCTGACATCCGACCCGCTCCGATCCAAAAAAGTGTAACGGAGGAAAAACCTACTTTTCCATCCGTTATCGGATCAGGTGACGACGGACTCTACCGAACCGATCATCCGATCCCCCACAGTGTGCAGCGACGGACCTGTCATCTGCCTGCTCAGCAGGGATCGCCAGAGCGATCCCCGCTGAGCAAGCGGATGTTCACGGGGTGGATCATCATGGATCCGTACCGTGTGAAAGAGGCCTAAAAAGAATCAAAAACTCACGGGAATGCACCTAAACACACCAAAATTGCACTGGAACACCCATGTTCTTATTTAAGTTTAAGAAAAAAAAAGGAAAAATGCACTGGACTGCATCAAAAACGCGCATGCAAAAAAGCATCTGGAGCGCATCCGGACTGCGTTTCTATGGTGCGAACTGGCCCTTAGTGCAGAAAAAAAGCACACTGAACTGCGTCTTGTGTGGACTAGCACTAAATGTTGTTTTTTTTTTTTTTAATTATTGCCAACGTGACTGTTTGTAAAGCTTATTGAAATGTAGTATACCGTTTTACATTTTTTATATTATAATATGAAATTTCTGTTAACTTTAAAAGGATTACTGTTTACATAGTTAAAATGTGGCAAACATGGAATACACGCACTGTGATCAAATAGCTTTTCAGAACAATTGAAGGAAACTTGTATTGAAGGAAATATCTAGTCTGCTGTCTCCTTAAAATGTGATTATTTTTTGATTGCTTTACCCTTTGTCTGCTCTGTAGCTTAACATTCTGTGATCCAAACCTGCCATCACCAGGGCAGCAGTGGGTTAACAGAGAAAACGTCTCATCAATGGTTGCAGATTGGATTCTGGGGTGCATCCTGCATTTGGGGAAGAAGAGTGATCTTTGTGCTGCCCTAACTCAAATCAGAAATATCTCAGATATGTTTAGCTCCAATAAGCTGATGTACACATTCATCTGTCATGTTCTTTGATTATCAAATATACTTTATTATCTCCAGTGTGAATTATGTTTATCTGAATTTTTTTTAATGTGATTTCCACTATTTTCTTTTTTACTGTAAGTCAAGCATATGAAATATTTGCACTGTATAAAATATTAGGTTTTGTTTTTTCTGATATGCTTAGTTTGAATTTGAAATGTAATATTGCAGCTCTGTATTATGCCATGAATTCTTTCATGTTTATTTTTGTACTAAGGTTAAAGCGGAACTTCAGTAATTTTTTTCATCTTTCTATCAATTAAATCCACTGCCCTTGTTGTTTTAACTTTGAATAGTAAAGCATTTTTTTCTGCCAGTAAATACCTTATACAGCCCACTTCCTGTTTCTTGCCTGGTAAAAAGCCTAGGCTTATGACATCATGCACAGCTCTCTCTCCTGAGAGTTTGCCAGGAAGGGAGGGGGGGGGGATGAGTCATAAGAGGGGCAATGAGAGCTGCAGAGCTGGAGGTGTGCCTCTTTGTGTCTGTGTAAATCCAGGAAGTAAACAGGCAGCAGCTTCAGCTGCCTGCAGTTAAAATGATTGCAGCCAGACTCAGTGGAGGGAGATTTCTGCAGCATATTTGGCAAGTACAGAATCACAGCATATATAAAATAATATGCAAAGTGGTTGGAGGGAAGCTTCAGAATGGCAAAGATGTTTTTATTACAAATTATGTGAGCAGACTGCAGTTCCTCTTTTAATATGTGGATAATTGTAGGACTATGGACTACCAAAGCAGTTATTATATCCGCACTCTGATATAAAACAAATTTTTAATCATCTCTCTCTCTCCACACCCCCTCCTACCTAGGCAGATATACTATTTTTTCTCATTACCTTGAGAAGTCAGGTATACTCACTTAAGTTCCTCCTCCAGGTCCCTTGCCACCGCTGGATCCGGGTGGGAGGATTGCTGATCCAGTGTTGCGATGCCCTCCAGAGATTGCCAGTTCCCTGCAATTACCTCAAATGATTTTGTCCTCTTCTGGATCCTGAGAGAACACCACCGCTGGACAACTAATAGCTAGGGACCATGTCATGCAGGCACTGGCGTGAACACCCGAAGAAGGACTCCAAGCAGCAAAAGAAGAAAAGACATGGAATGCAGTGATACTGACACTGACGCGTGACTGCAGGCTTAAAGTGGTATTAAAGGTTTGGCTTTTTCTAACAAACATGTTATACTTACCCGCTCTGTGCAGTGGTTTTGTACAGAGCAACCCTGATCCTCCTCTTCTCGAGTTCCCTACTCCAGCGGCCACTGTACTATACCATGCCTACCAATTTGCAGCGCTAGATCCTGCTGCACTTCTGTAATTGGCTGCTAGGACAGCTGTTGTCCTAGCAACTGACATCACCTGGGCTCCCCACCCTCAGCAAGTATCTCCACCCAGCTCCTGCCCCCTGCAGCACACTTCTTCAAGCTCCTCACCTGCCTGCTGGCTGGAAGGACTTATCAAAGTACACTCACAACTCTGATGGGGGACACCTGCTCTCTGATGGGGGCCACTCTGATGGGGGGACACTGATGGGGCCCGAAGAAGGACCCCAAGCAGGAAGTAAACAAAAGAAGAAAAGACGTGGAATGCAGTGACCCTGACACGTGACTGCAGGCTTAAAGTGTTATTAAAAGTTCGGCTTTTTCTAACAAAGATGTTCTACTTGCCTGCTCTGTGCAGTGGTTTTGTACAGAGCAGCCCTGATCATCCTCTTCTCGAGTCCCCTACTCCAGCGGCCGCTGTACTATACCACACCCACCGATCTGCACCGCTAGATCCTGCTGCACTTCTGTAATTGGCTGCTAGGACCGCTGTTGTCCTAGCAACTAATGACATCACATGGGCTCCCCGCTCTCTTCAGCAAGTACCTCCGCCCAGCTCCTGCCCCCTGCAGCACGCTTCTTCTTTAAGCTCCTTACCTGCTTGCCGGCTGGAAGGACTTATTCAAGGTACACTCACAACTCTGATGGAGGACAATCTTGATGGGGGGGGACGCTGATGGGGACACTCTGATGGGGGACACCTGCTCTCTGATGGAGGCACTCTGATGAGGATACTCTAGTGGGGGAACTTTGATGGGGGCACTCTGATGGGGGAAATCTGATGGTAGAACTCTGATGGGGACTCTTGCTGTCTGATGGAGCACTCTGTTGGCGTGCCGGTCTTCCCCTCTCTTGGTCCTCCTCCTCCAGCGGCCGCTGTAACAAAGTCCCGCCTCCAATGATAGGTGGAACACTGATACAGTCCTGGCAAATTCAATCAGTGTGATGTGTATTATAGGAGCACTGGTAAGGCTGCATTGCTGGGCACTGGTAAGGCCGCATTGATAGGCACTGGTGAGGCTACATTGCTGGGTACTGGTGAGGCTGCATTGATGGGCACTGATCAGGCTGCATTGCTGGGTACTGGTAAGGCTGCATTGCTGGACTCTGATCAGGCTGCATTGCTGGGCACCGGTAAGGCCGCATTGCTGGGCACCGGTAAGGCCGCATTGCTGGGCACTGGAAAGGCCGCATTGCTGGGCACTGGAAAGGCCGCATTGCTGGGCACAGGTCAGGCTGCATTGCTGGGCACTGGTCAGGCCGCATTGATAGGCACTGGTAAGGCAGGGTAGGGACTGATGTGAATGTACAATGTATATTTAAAGCGCTGCGTAAATTGATGGCGCTATATAAGTACCTGAAATAAATAAATACATAATAAATAAGGCAGCATTGCACTAGTAAGGCTGCCATGATGGGCACTATTAAGGCTGCATTGATGGGCACTGGAAAGGCAGCTTTGCATTGGTAAGGCTGCAATGATGGGCACTGGTAAGGCTGCATTGCTGGGCACTAATCAGGCTGCATTGATGGGCACTGGTAAGTTTGCATTGCTGGGCACTGGTAAGGTTGCATTGCTGGGCACTGATCTGGCTGCATTGGTGGGCACAGATCAGGCTGCATTGCTGGATACTGGTAAGGTTGCATTGATGGGCACTGGTCAGGCCGCATTGCACTGGTAAGGCTGCAATGTTGGGCACTGATCAGGCTGCATTTGATGGCCACTGGTAAGGCTGCATTTGATGGGCACTGGTAAGGCTGCATTGATGGGCACAGATCAGGCTGCATTTGATGGGCACTGAGGAGTGAGCGGCCTGAGTCCCACTTTGCACAATTGCTACAGGCAGCCTGAGGAGAAGGGCCTCCGTGCCACCACACTCAGCATTCCCGGCCTTACTCCTCTGCACAGCCCAACACGTGTGCGGACACCTTGGGGCAGGAGGGGCCCCACATATCGGAGCCTGCATAGAAACATAGTGCAGGAGGGGCCCCCAGACCTCAGAAAGGCCCTGCATAGAGATATGGTGCAGAAGGGGCCCCTATTCATTGCAACTTGTTTTAGAAATACCCTACGAGGGAACAATTATCACACATTGTGGTGTTTTTTTTTTTTTTTTGTTAGTATAGCATACAGGTTAAATTATTTTGTGGCTACATTTGTTCTATATTTGTTTAATGCATGTGAATATTGGAGGTGTCCTTTTAAACTGCCACTTTACCACGATGTCCATCCATCTTCAAACACGCTGCCCAACGGACCCAAAACATTTTTAAAAATTGAAAAGCTCCGCCTCAATGGGAGGCCTCCCGGGACTGCTGTCTCTTGGCTGTGACAGCCGTTTTATAGGCAAGGGCGGGACCACCCAGTGACATAACCGAGTGATCTCGCCCCTTTCTGATGTCATGTGACGTCAGAGAGGGGCAGGGTCATCCGGTTACATCAGCAGGTGGCCCTGCCCTTGCCTATATAACAGCTGTTAAATACAAAAGACAGAAGTCACCAGGAGGCCTTCCATGGAGGCAGAGTTTCTTCGTTTTTTGGGGGGTTTTTTGTTTTGTTTTTTCTATTTTTCGGGTCTGCTGGGTGGCGTGATTGAAAATGGGTGTACATTGCAGGACACTTTTTAATTTTAATAAAGGAATTTTTGACACTTTTTGATGAATGAGTACAATGTACCCGATACCCAGTCACATGGGGGGGGTGGGATCTGGGGGCCCTCTTGTTAAAGAGGGCATCCGGATTCCGATAAGCCCCCCACCTGCAGACCCCAACAACCAATGGCCAGGGTTGTCGGGAAGAGGCTTTTGTCCCCATCAACATGGGGGGGGACAAAAGCAGCCCCCCCATGTTGAGGCATGTGGCCTGGTATGGTTCAGGAGGGGGGGTGTCCCCCATCTTGTCCTCTAGGCTGCATGCTCAGATAAGGGTCTGGTATGGATTTTTTTTTGGGGGGGGGGACCCACTGCAATTTTTAACAATATTTTGGCGTGCAGTTCCCCTTAAAATCCTTACCAGACCCTAAGGGTCTGGTATGAACTCTGGTGGGGGCACGCCAATTTTTAATTTTTTTTTCCTTGATTTTTCATCTATATTGCCGGGAGCTGGCAATACATTGCAGCCGCAAGCAAGTTTAAATTACATTTTTTCCTTTAGAATTGTAATTTTGCTGCGCCACTGTTCTCCACATTGCACAGATGCACCACTTTACAGACAGTCTAAGGGGACCCCCAGCTATGATATTTAAAGGAATATTTCATTTTTATTATTTCACTTTAAGCATTATTAAAATCACTGCTCCTGTTTAAAACTTTTTTTTTTGCATTGATACATGTCCCCTAGGGCAGTACCTAGGTCCCCATACACTTTTTATGGCAATAACTTGCATATAAGCCTTTAAAATGAGCACTTTTGAATTTTCATGTTCGTGTCCCATAGACTGTAATAGGGTCTGCATATTCGCTAGAACTTTTTGCCTGTTCGCATGTTCTGGTGCAAACTGAACCAGGGGGTGTTCGGCCCATCCCTACTGTGTAATCTCAGGAATGGCTGGACAGAACAATTCCTTCGGTAGTATTTAATCACTTACCAGCTGCTTGGGGTTAGGTAAGGGTTGTAGCATGAGACAGCCTATAAGAAACATTAAAAATTCTTCTGGTAGGTTTAAGCTCTCATAGATGTATTTCATCTGTGTTTTTAACCATTTACATGCAGTTCAGCTTTATCCCTCTCCCTCCCACCCTGGCATCTCTTTAAACGTTCTTAATGCCCAGGGGGGTGGGAAGGATTGGCTGTCACTGTGGTCACTTGATCGGAAGCCAGTCCTGCTGGCTACTGGTGTCTTCAGGACCAAAAGCCATCTTTGGCAGCTCAGTCTTTGCACCCTCCCAGCACATAGACATTACCCAACCAGCAACCCATATGTGCACCATGTGAGTGTTAAAGCCCAGCTTTTTACTATTACACATATGGGTTACTGCGGTGTAAAGGGGTTAAAGAATATAATATGGTATAATCTGTCATTGGTTCATTATCTTCCAGAGCACTGCTAAACCCTTGGTCACTGACAGTCACTAGTAGATCAGATTGGTCCTCCACCCTGCCTCTTGCATCCTCCACTTTAGAGGGGAAGGGCACCTGTGTTGGGGTCTGGGCTTCATCCCCCTCCATCCCTTTTGGTTCCTCCAGGAGAACACCAGCTTTGTGAGAGTGAACCAAGATGTCATTGTGACTGTCATCTGCAGGGATAAATGGGGAGCTTGTAAAGAAAGCCAACCTACGCATGAGTTGACATGCTTGAAGAAGAAAGGAGGAAGGAAGAAGACAGGGGAAGAAAGAAGGTGGAAAGAAGAAGAAACAAGGAAGGAGGGAGGAAGAAAGAATGAGGAAGAAAGAACCAAGAAAAAAGAGGGAGGAAGAAAGAAGAAACGAGGGAAGAAAGGAAGAAGGAAGTCCATCACGTCCAACCTATGTGTGTGATTATATATCAGTATTACATTGTATCCCTGTATGTTGTGGTCATTCATGTGCTTATCTAATAGTTTTTTAAACTATTGATGCTCCCTGCTATTACCACCGCCTGTATAAGTGAATTCCACATCCTTTCATCTTTTACAATAAAGAACCCTCTACGTAGTTTAAGGTTAAACCTTTTTTTTAACGGAGAAGTTTTTATTAAACAATTCAGTATTACAATACAGTCAGTTTCAGACAGTCAGTTCTTGCTTAGTTACAGTATCAGTTCAGGGTATCTATATTCAGCATCTTACAGCTCCATACATGATATACTTCTAACATTTCTCAACTGGTGACAATTTCCAAGTTACTCTCTACTAAATCCGGTGCAGAATTACCTTAGGGTGTTCGATCCCCTTTCCCTGTGGGGGGGGAGGCCTTCAGTTGCTCAGCCTGTGTATTAGGATAGTACCCTTGTCAGGCATGGTTGGGTGTCACCCGGTGGGGACGAGGGGGGGCAGTGACCCCCTTCCGGAAAAGGGGGGGGAAGTCGCGTCCACCCAAGCAGCCCATACCTTGTCAAATTTAGCCAGACATTGCCTATTCTCATAGGTGAGTCTGTACAAGGGGAGCGATGAGTCAACCGCCTTTTGCCAGGATCTCAGTGTAGGGGGTTTGGCTGACTTCCAGTGGATCATTATCTCCCTCCTAACATAGATTAGTGAGAAGGTAATGCAGAGTTTAGCATATCTATCCCCCTCAACCTCCCCTAAATAGCTCAACAGGAGTACCTTTGGGTCCTTTGGTACCTGAGTCTCCATCAGTTCGCTCAACTTCCCTGCTACGTGTTCCCAGTATATTTGGATTTTAGGACAGGCCCAAACCATATGCCAAAATGTGCCTACTTCTGTTTTGCGTCTGGGGTATGAGGGATCTAGATTCGGGTATATGCTGGCCATCCTATGTGGGGTGTAGTACCCCCTGTGGATAAACTTCAACTGGATAAATCTATCCTTGGCCGCTATCACAGATGGGATATAGGTTGATATACAGTCCTCCCACTTGTCTTCTCCCAGGGCCGGGATGTCCTCCCTCCATTTGTTGAATGTATGTGTGGGTTTGGTGTCATAGGCTACCGTAAGGTAGAGATAGAGGGTGGAGAGGGGCTTCCCCATAATACTAGAGACGAGCAGGTGCTCAATGGAGTCAGACTCGAGTGTTATTGCTTCTGGGAACTGAGCCTTCATGGCATGCCTCAGCTGCCAATACCTAAATTCTGCGGTATGGGGAAGAGAAAACGTACGCCTCAATTCCATAAAGGGCATGAGTTTCCCATCTTTTACAATGTGTTTCAGGGTAGTTTTCCCCCGCCCAGCCCAGAATGCTGGGTCCGGGATATCGTTCAAGTGAGGCAGTGTGGGGTTGCCCAATGGAGTATGTGGGGATTCGTAGTTTGGCTTACGATAAATTGTTCTGGCCTCTTTCCAAACTCTAAACGTTGTCTTCATAGGCACTGTCAGGTCATGTGGAGCCTTGAGCCCCCTAAATGCAAGGTTGCTCAATGCCGCATAGAACCCCAGCATAGCCGCCTCCAGTCTTACTGCTGGATTTTGTCTGGTCTGGGAGAACCACCATCTGACCGTGACCAGGATTGCTGCCCAATAGTATATAAGGAAGTTGGGCATTGCTAGTCGTCCTGCAGATAGGGGTAGGTACAATATACGTTTCGCCACTCTGGGTGGCCTCCCAGCCCACACAAACGAGGTCACTATCCCTTCAAGGCACTTGAAGAAGGCCCTGGGGATGTGCGAGGGGTTGTTTCGGAAAAAGTATAAGAATTTTGGGAGATATACCACCAGAAGATTAACTCTGCCAACTGGGGTCAGTGGGAGGCTACGCATGCTGCACATTTTGCTGTCAGTTGGGACAGCAGAGGCTGGACGTTATGTTCTATGAATTTTCCCGTCGTACTAGTAATTTTTACACCTAGGTATGTAAATTCATCCACCAACTTGAGGGGAGTACCCATGTCTAATCTATGGATGGGATGGGGTGCAGTGGGAATAGAACCGACTTGGCCCAGTTTATGAGGATGCCCGAGAACCGATCGAATATCTCCAGAGCTCTCGTCAGTGATTTTGCTGCATCTGCAAGGTAGAGCAGTGTGTCATCCGCATAAAGGGACACCTTTTCCTCTATCGTTCCCACTTGTATACCCTTAACCTTCTCCTCCGCACGTAGGGCTATGGCCAAGGTTTCCAGTGCCAGCGCAAATAATCCTGGCGATAAGGGACAACCCTGGCGCGTGCCCCGCTCCAGGGGAAAGCTGTCCGAGAGACAGCCATTCATTCTAATTCTGGCCCTTGGATTTGCATATAGCATCCACAGCCATGTCGTGAATTTAGGACCAAATCCAAACCTGGACAGGACCTCCCAGAGGTAGCCCCACTCGACCGAGTCAAAAGCTTTCTCCGTGTTGAGTGAGGCCACCACTCCCGCCGACTCGGAACGGGCCCCGGCCACGTGTGTAAGTAGTCTAGCATAAACCCGGTTTGGTCTGGGTGTACCAATGCTAGTATTACCGTGTTCAATTTGGTGGCCAGAACTTTGGCCAGTAACTTGGCATCAACATTTATTAAAGAGATTGGGCGATACGAGGTGTAATTCGTATAACTAAAGGCAAAACTTTTTTTTTATAGTTTTGGACAGAGTGGAGAGGGATTAAAACACCTATGGGGTACATTGTTGTCTGTGCTCCCGTTAGGTTAGATTCACCCTCTCTTTTTGTCCTGTTTATCATTAAAAGTGAAAGTAAAAGAAAATCCCAAATATTGGGTTGTCATCAGAAAAGTAATAGAGGGGAAATCTTCCAATGGGGACTCTAGGTCTGCTGACTTGGGGGGGAGACCCCAAGGAATTCCCTAATTTGCAGGGATTTTCTCTCACTTACTCTTTTGGGTATGGGACAGAAAGTCGAGGTAAATCACCCCAATGGGACATTGATGGCAGAGAATAAAATCTGACAGGGGTTATAACCCTCCCTTGCATCTAAAATGAAAAAAAAAAGCTTTGCTTATAGTTCTACTTTAAAAATGTATGTAAACCTAACAAAAACTAGCCCATTAAAGATACAATTAAGAGCAGAAATCATGAGGTCATAACGTCTTGTGTTCCCTGCCTCTACTACCTTGTTATCAGTTAGAATTGTTCTTAGCTTTATGTGGACTACAGAACACCTCCCTCTGTTATGTAAATTAGAAAACAAGTATGTGTTCTGTAGTGGGAAAACACTTTTTGTCCTAGCTGCTCCATAGATGCAGGACGGTGAGTGAGCATGGTCATTCTAGGACAGGAAGTGTTACTGGTAGGATCACCAGGTGAAAAAAAGAAAAGAAAAAAGTCTGAAAAATTAAACCAACACAGCCACTACATCTAAGTGGCAACATTTTAAATTTGTGTTTTTGTTTTGGATCCCCATTAAAGTTAAATTTTTGCTTTTCACTAAATAAGCCAAGACCAGGTTAATTTCACGGAAAGAATTTTCCTTTTACTGGCATTTCCAAAGGGTCTGCTCTGCTTTCTAAACAGCCACAAGCTATGGAGTTACCATCCATCCAATCCTGTGGCTACAGGTCGCACCAGCACAGAGTCCAACTTGACCACTGGGCTAAACATCTCCTTGGTATCTGAGAAGACCACCGTGGTTTTACTGTGACATTTAGGCACCAGCTTCTCATCCTGTGTCTGCAGTAGAACCAAGAGAACTTCCAAGAGGAGAACATGGAGGACTGTAGGAATGAGATGAAAAAAACATGACGTACAAATAAACATACAGCAGCTGTAGGCAACCCCTTTTATATTCAAACATAATCATGTTTAATATTTTTAGGCTGAACAATGGTTTATGGGGCCAGAGGTGGCATGCAGCTCCAATATGAGGATCATTCAGCTCCAACACACACAAAAAAAAAAAGTGTTTCTGAATTCTCTAAAATAATCCAACGGCTAAGTTCACCTTTTCCAGCAAATATGCAGCCAAGGGGCCTCAGTATATATGAAAAAAATAATAATTTGTAAATTGTTCATGCGTTTTGTTATACTTGTAGTTCATTTGTGCCCACCTGGAAGCCAGGCCAAAAAGCTGCCAGTTAGCGATCCCCATGTCCTGCCTTGTTGCTAGGACACAAAAACCATTGAAAGACTACTCCCAGCATTACAGGGGTGGAAATCAACATTCCTACCAAAAAAAACAAGACATTGGGAGTTGCTAACCTATTTTTTTTGGCCGGAGTTCCTAAGGGCCCATATGGCCTTCAGACATGATAATAAAATGAATGACCATTTTACAAAGCTGCACAGTTTTTTTTAACACCTACTGAGCTTAGCCTTTCGCATCTCCTGCCCTCCAGTATTTCAAATTCACAAGATTTCACAGTGTTTAAATAATACTTCAACGATAGTGATGCCCTTTAGATTTCCAAATTTAGATACTGTATCTGTAGAGAGCAGATGGTGGTCTTCAAACATGGCTGCATTGGGTGGTGACCTGTCTAAAGGACCCTGTAGGCACCGCTGCATGACATTTCTCTGGGTATTAAAGGACAACATAGATTACAAAACCTTGTCCTGTGGCTATTTGATCAAAAATAAGCTGGTGCTAGAGAGAATGGTGCTGGTGCTAGTGCTAGAGATTATGCCTTCTTCATATTATTCCATAGGCATACACACTTGCATGCAAAGATGACTACTGCCTTGCTAAAGAAGATGAGGGTAAAGGTGATGGACTGGCCAAGCATGTCTCCAGACCTAAACCCTATTGAGTATCTGTGGGGCATCCTCAAACGGAAGGTGGAGGAGCACAAGGTCTCTAACATCCACCAGCTCTGTGATGTTATCATGGAGGAGTGGAAGAGGACTCCAGTGCCAATCTGTGAAGCTCTGGTGAACTCCATGCCCAAGAGGGTTAAGAAAAATAATGGTGGCCACACAAAATATTGACACTGGGCCCAATTTGGACATTTTCACGTAGGGGTGTACTCACTTTTGTTGCCAGCTGTTTAGACAGCTGTTTAACACATGGCTGTGTTGAGTTATTTTGAGGGGACAGCAAATTTACACTGTTATACAAGCTGTACACTCACTACTTTACATTGTAGCAAAGTGTAATTTCTTCAGTGTTGTCACATGAAAAGATATAATAAAATATTTACAAAAATGTGAGGGGTGTACTCACTTTTGTGAGATACTGTACATATATAGTGGAGTTACCCTTAAACCACTTCAGCCCCGGAAGGTTTTACCCCCTTAATGACCAGGCCATTTTTTGCAATACAGCACTGCATTACTTTAACTGTAACTTTAAATTGATGTCCTCCTTTTTCCCCACAAATAGAGCTTTCTTTTGGTGGTATTTGATCACCTCTGCAGGTTTTATTTTTTCCGCTATGAACAAAAAGAGCAACAGTTTTAAAAAAAATATATATATATATATATATATATATATATATATATTTTTTTTTTTTTTCTGCTATAAAACACATCCAGTAAAAAATCTAATTTCTTCATCCATTTAGGCCAGTATGTATTCTGCTACATATTTTTGGTAAAAAAAAAATCCCAATAAGCGTATACTGATTGGTTTGTGCAAAACTTATCGCGTGTACAAGCTATGGGATATTTATATTGCATTTTTCTTTATTTTTACATATTTTTGGTATTATAAAAAAAAAAAATGTTTACATAGGCATTTCCCCGTTCTGCCTGTGGACATCGAGTCCTCCTGACCTGTGGGCACGTTTCCGCAACAAATGAGCCTGTGCGAGCCGCCATACAGCTATGGCGATTCGCGCAGGAGAGCCACTGTGCCGCTGTCAAACGACGGCAGCCGGTCTAAAAGGGGTTAAACACTCCTGTGATGTTTGCACCTAATGCTATACCAAACCTTATTAGTAGTAAATGTACTAAATGTTTTAATTTTTAAAAAACTCACTTTGCTGTCCCCTCCGAGCACGCTCCCATCTTCAGTGTGGGCATCTGAAGCACACTGGTATCTCCTTCCGGGATACGGCGCTGCTGGCTACCCAGCATCCACCTCCCGATCTTGCACATGTGCATAAAATACAAAGAGTGGCGCACTCCTTGTGCATTGACTCCAAGGATTGATGACACTCATATCCCAGGAGCCAATGTTCGGCGGGGGACCGGATGTATTTTGCTATGGTGAGGTACAGCGAAAGTGGAGGATTTCCAGACATAAAAAGTATTTGCACTGCAGAAGAAAAAGTAAATAATAGGAAGTTATCACAAACCCTGGAGGGGAGGGGGAGTAGATAAAATGCCTTGAACTTGATCACATGTCTTTTCAATATTTACTATTCTCTCCCTAGCAGCACAGAACAGTCAGGCTATCCTATCCCCGTCTGAGCTCAGTTAATAGCAGACATGCAATAATAATAAAAAAAGTATTACATGAAACAAGACTGAAGTATTTGTTTTTTAAAAGTTTATACATCCTTCAGCAGTCCAGAGCTCAGGCAAATGACAGGTCAGCCTGGTGGGAGCCCTATAGCTTGACACCAAGGTAATTTTTCTGCTCTGGAAGGGACAGAATACAAGTGAATAACAGCACAAACAACAATCCCTAAGAGGTAAGGCAACACTGCTTTGACCAAGAGTGGAAATTTAGATTCTTCCAAAAACAGTCCTGACTGGCCTGCTCCAAGATGGCTATAACAAGACCCTGCTCTATTTTATGGCCAACATTGTGCCCTTCCACCTGGAATGTGCTCACCATCATCAAGGCTTATATACAAAGGGTCTTTTAAACCACTTATATTTCATGCGTGCCAAAGAAGGCTCAGTATTTCCCAGAAGTGGACTTGGCAGTTGGATCAAGGATTATATCAATATGAGAAGACAGAAAAAAGGAGGAGGAGTCATGATACTGACATGGAATAAAAACAGAATACAAATCCAATGAGCCTGTGGCAGCAAGTTAATACAAAGCAACAAAATGAAGGCGACAAAGAGTAGCACTAACCACTTGCAGACCGCCTGCCTGCCGTGTACTGTGGATGGGTGGCCCGCATAGGCAATGCGACATACTGGTACTTTACTGCCTGTTTCAGGGTCACGGATACGTACCTCCCCCCGACATCCACTGTGATTGTACACAGCGGGAGTCTGTCAGCAAGTCCTGGCCACTGATTCAGGCTGGGACCTGCTGATTGAGGGAGGGATAAGAAACAAAGAGACCATTAGTAAAACGTAACACATATTGTACACATTACACATTATATTAACAGTAGACATATGCAATTAGTTTCGGTCTGAAGTCGTTTTTCGTCAAAATTTTGCATATTCGTTAATTTGGAAAAATACGAATTAATGAAAGACCGTTTACCAAATTTTTTCAAAAACAAATTTTTGAAGAGAACGGAAATTCAAAAGAACGAAAATCTGAAATTCGAAAATTCTAAAAAATGAAAATCCGAAATTCCAAAAATACGAAAGAACGAAAATCCGAAAATAAGAATGAAAATCCAAAATTTCGAAAGAACGAAAATCTGAAAATAAGAACGAAAATTTGAAAGAACAAAATACATTCAGATAATTTCTATTATAATTTAAATATTAAGTTAATTACCATTATTATAGTTATTATACATTTTTTACTATATTGGGACAGTTTTCCTTTGATAATAAAATAAAAAAATGAGGAGATATCCGTTACCATTTACGACCAGAAGAAAGCCCAATTAGTCCTCTAAAAAACGTAGTATAATCCACCTGGATACACGAAGTCATTGCGATCATATGTACAATTTTAGTAACACAAGTCAAAGGTGCAAAATTGTGTTGAGGCATTAACCACTTCAGCCCCGGAAGGTTTTACCCACTTCCTGACCAGAGCACTTTTTACAATTTGGCACTGCATCGCTTTAACTGCTAATTGCGTGGTCATGCAATGCTGTACCCAAACGAAATTTGCGTCCTTATTTTCCCACAAATAGAGCTTTCTTTTGATGGTATTTGATCACAATTTTGAAAACAAATGATATTTTCTACTTTTTGTAATAAAAAAATCCAATAAACTCAATTTTAGTCATAGGCCAAAATGTATTCAGCCACATGTCTTTGGTAAAAAAAAAGTCGATAAGCATATACAGTGGGGCAAAAAAGTATTTAGTCAGCCACCAATTGTGCAAGTTCTCCCACTTAAAAAGATGAGAGAGGCCTGTAATTGTCATCATAGGTATACCTCAACCATGAGAGACAAAATGTGGAAACAAATCCAGACAATCACATTGTCTGATTTTTGAAAGAATTTATTTGCAAATTATGGTGGAAAATAAGTATTTGGTCACCTACAAACAAGCAAGATTTCTGGCTCTCACAGACCTGTATCTTCTTATTTAAGAGGCTCCTCTGTCCTCCACTCATTACCTGTATTAATGGCACCAGTTTGAACTTGTTATCAGTATAAAAGACACCTGTCCACAAACAGTCACACTCCAAATTCCACTATGGTGAAGACAAAAGAGCTGTCGAAGGACACCAGAAACAAAATTGTAGACCTGCACCAGGCTGGGAAGACTGAATCTGCAATAGGCCAGAAGCTTGGTGTGAAGAAATCAACTGTGGGAGCAATAATTAGAAAATGGAAGACATACAAGACCACTGATAATCTCCCTCGATCTGGGGCTCCACTCAAGATTTCACCCCGTGGGGTCAAAATGATCACAAGAATGGTGAGCAAAAATCCCAGAACCACACGGGGGGACCTAGTGAATAACCTGCAGAGAGCTGAGACCAACGTAACAAAGGCTACCATCAGTAACACACTACGCCGCCAGGGACTCAGATCCTGCAGTGCCAGACGTGTCCCCCTGCTTAAGCCAGTACATGTCTGGGCCCGTCTGAGGTTTGCTAGAGAGCATTTGGATGATCCAGAAGAGGATTGGGAGAATGTCATATGGTCAGATGAAACCAAAGTAGAACTGTTTGGTAAAAACACAAATCATAGTTTTTGGAGGAGAGAGAATGATGAGTTGCAACCAAAGAACACCATACCTACTATGAAGCATGGGGGTGGCAACATCATGCTTTGGGGCTGTTTCTCTGCAAAGGGAACAGGACAACTGATCCGTGTACATGAAAGAATGAATGGGGCCATTTATCGTTTTTCGATTTTGAGTGCAAACCTCCTCCCATTAGCAAGGGCATTGAAGATGAAACCTGGCTGGGTCTTTCAGCATGACAATGATCCCAAACACACCACCTGGGCAACGAAGAAGTGGCTTTGTAAGAAGCATTTCAAGGTCCTAGAGTGGCCTAGCCAGTCTCCAGATCTCAACCCCATAGAAAACCTTTGGAGCGAGTTGAAAGTCCCTGTTGCCCAGCGACAGCCCCAAAATATCACTGCTCTAGAGGAGATCTGCATGGAGGAATGGGCCAACATACCAGCAACAGTGTGTGACAACCTTGTGAAGACTTACAGAAAACGTTTGACCTCTGTCATTGCCAACAAAGGATATATAATAAAGTATTGGGATGAACTTTTGATATTGACCAAATACTTATTTTCCACCATAATTTGCAAATAAATTCTTTCAAAAATCAAAAATGTGATTTTCTGGATTTGTTTCCACATTTTGTCTCTCATAGTTGAGGTATACCTATGATGACAATTACAGGCCTCTCTCATCTTTTTAAGTGGGAGAACTTGCACAATTGGTGGCTGACTAAATACTTTTTTGCCCCACTGTATTTATTGGTTTGCGCAAAAGTTATAGCATCTACAAACTAGGGTACATTTTGTGGAATTTACAGCTTTAGCTTTTAGTTTATGACTGCCTATCTCATTCCTTGAGGTGCTAAAATGGCAGGGCAGTACAACCCCCCCAAATGACCCCATTTTGGAAAGTAGACACCCCAAGGAAATTACTGAGAGGCATGTTGAGCCCATTGAATATTTAATTTTTTTGTCCCAAGTGATTGAATAATTACAAAAAAAAAATAATATTTTACAAAAAGTTGTAACTAAATGATATAATGCTCAAACATGCCATGGGCATATGTGGAATTACACCCCAAAATACATTTTGCTGCTTCTCCTGAGTACAGGGATACCACATGTGTGGGACTTTTTAGGGAGCCTAGCCGCGTACGGGGCCCCGAAAACCAAGCACCACCTTCAGGATTTCTAAGGGTGTAAATTTTTGATTTCACTCCTCACTACTATCACAGTTTTGAAGGCCATAAAATGTTAAGATGGCACAAACCCCCCCAAATGAGCCCATGTTGGAAAGTAGACACCCCAAGCTATTTGCTGAGAGGCATGTTGAGTCCATGGAATATTTTATATTTTGCCACAAGTTGCGGGAAAATGACAAACTTTTTTTTTTTGCACAAAGTTGTCACTAAATGATATATTGCTCACACAGGCCATGGGCATATGTGGAATTGCACCCCAATATACCTTCTGCTGATTCTCCTGAGTACAGGTATACCACATGTGTGGGACTTTTTGGGAGCCTAGCCACGTACGGGGCCCCGAAAACCAAGCACTGCCTTAAGGATTTCTAAGGTCGTAATTGTTTGATTTCACTCCTCACTACCTATCACAGTTTTGAATGCCATAAAATGCCTAGATGGCACAACCCCCCCCAAATGACCCAATTTTGGAAAGTAGACACCCCAAGCCATTTTCTGAGAGGCATGATGAGTCCATGGAATATTTTATATTTTAACACAAGTTGCGGGAAAATTACAAACTTTTTTTTTTTTTGCACAAAGTTGTCACTAAATGATATATTGCTCAAACATGCCATGGGCATATGTGGAATTACACCCCAAAATACATTTAGCTGCTTCTCCTGAGTATGGGGATACCACGTGTGTGGGACTTTTTGGGAGCCTAGCTGCGTACGGGGCCCCGAAAACCAATCACCGCCTTCAGGATTTCTAAGGGCGTAAATTTTTGATTTCCCTCCTCACTACCTATCACAATTTCGAAGGCCATAAAATGCCAAGCTGGCACAAGCCCCCCCCCCAATGACCCCATTTTGGAAAGTAGACACCCCAAACTATTTGCTGAGAGGCATGGTGAGTATTTTGCAGCTCTTATTTGTTTTTGAAAATGAAGAAAGAAAAGAAATGTTTTTTTTTCTTTTTTCAATTTTTTAAAATTTGTGACAAAAAGCGAGGTCTGCAAAATACTCACCATACCTCTCAGCAAATAGCTTGGGGTGTCTACTTTCCAAAATGGGGTCATTTGGGGGGGGGGGGGTGTTGTGCCATCTGGGCATTCCATGGCCTTCGAAACTGTGATAGGCAGTGAGGAGTGAAATCAAAAATTGACACCCTTAGAAACCCTGAAGGTGGTACTTGGTTTTCAGGGTCCCTTACGCGGCTAGGCTCCCAAAAAGTCTCACATGTGTGGTATCCCTGTACTCAGGAGAAGCAACAGAATGTATTTTGGGGTGTAATTTCACATATGCCCATGGCATGTTTGAGCAATATATCATTTAGTGACAACTTTGTGCAAAAAAAAAATTGTCTTTTTCCCGCAACTTGTGTCACAATATAAAATATTCCATGGACTCAACATGCCTCTCAGCAAATAGCTTGGGGTGTCTACTTTCCAAAATGCGGTCATTTGGGTGGTTTTGAACTTCACAACATTTAGAAGCTTATGTCACACATCACCCACTCTTCTAACCACTTGAAGACAAAGCTCTTTCTGACACTTTTTGTTTACATGAAAAAATGATTTTTTTTGCAAGAAAATTACTTTGAACCCCCAAACATATATTTTTTTAAAGTAAAGGCCCTACAGATTAAAATGGTGGGTGTTTTATTTTTTTTTTTTTTCACACAGTATTTCGCAGCGATTTTTTGGGAAAAAACACACTTTTTAAAATTTTAATGCACTAAAACACATCTTAGGCCGAGTACATGGATACCAAACACGACATGCTTTAAAATTGCTTTAAAAAGTGGCGACAAACTACATACATTTTTAAAAGCTTTAAAAGCCTTTACAGGTTACCACTTTAGATTTACAGAGGAGGTCTACTGCTGAAATTACTGCCCTCGATCTGACCTTCACGGTGTTACCTCACATGCATGGTGCAATTGCTGTTTACATTTGACGCAAGACCGATGCTTGCGTTCGCCTTTGTGCGAGAGCAGTGGGGGGACAGGGGTGCTTTTTTTTTTTTCTTTATTATTTTTTTGCCTTTTTTATCTTATTTTTAAACTGTTCCTTTCATTTTTATTTTTTTTATCATTTTTATTGTTATCTCAGGCAATGTAAATATCCCCTATGATAGCAATAGGTAGTGACAGGTACTCTTTTTTGAAAAAATTGGGGTCTATTAGACCCTAGATCTCTCCTCTGCCCTCAAAGCATCTGACCACACCAAGATCGGTGTGATAAAATGCTTTCCCAATTTCCCAATGGCACTGTTTACATCTGGCGAAATCTAAGTCATTAAATGCTCGTAGCTTCCGGTTTCTTAGGCCATAGAGATGATTGGAGCCATTCTGGTCTCTGATCAGCTCTATGGTCAGCTGGCCGAATCACCGGCTGCATTCTCAGGTTCCCTGTTGGGACAGGAGAGCCAGAGAAAAACATGGAAGACGGTGGGAGGTGGTGGACATTCCCTCCCACTGCTTGTAAAAGCAGTCTAGAAGCTAATTAGTCGCTAGGATTGCTTTTACATTGCTGACTGCTGGTTGAAAAGAATGATACCAAGATGATACCTAAACCTGCAGGCATCATTCTGGTATAACCACTCAAAGTCCAGCAACATACCAGTACGTTGCTGGTCCTTGTTGGGCATATATTGTAATCTTTTTTTTCATGCAGCCTGTGGGCTGAACGAAAAAAAAAGAGATTGATTGGTGGGTATGCCCGCCATTAAAATACCTCCCTTTATCCACCCACTTCTAATGATGGGCATACATGCACCATTTATATATGCCGAAGCATGGGGGCATCTGCCCCAAAAGTTAGGAGCAAATCGCTCCTCCGCCCCTGCTGCCCCCATGCTTCGGCATATATGCTCTTTTTTTTAACTGTGGTGGTGAAATCACCTCCTACAGAGCTGGGATAACAGGTTTATGTATCGTGGGAGCAAACGCTGTTGCTGTCAAGATATATAAATCCGTGCTGCAACTGAATGGCGTACCTGCTAAGCAAATGATGGTTAACAATAAAACAAAGTAACATTACAGTAAGACATACCATACCTGCAAAGCAAATACAAAAAAAATAGCAAAAAATAAAAAATTTTTTAACGCAACCTGTGCCTAAAATATATATATGCCGAAAAATGGGGGCATCCACCCGCAAAAGGTAGGAGCAAATTGCTCCTCAGCCCCTGCTGCCCCCATGCTTCGGCATATATGCTCTCTTTTTTAACTGTGAAATCACCTCCGACAGCGCTGGAGTCACGGCTTTATGTATCGTGGGAGCAAACGCTGTTGCTGTCAGGATAAATAAATCTGCGTTGCAGCTGAATGGCGTACCTGAAAACAAAAAAATGGTTAACAATAAAACACAGTAAACAGTAAAGTATAAAAAATTGCATACCTGAAAAGCAAACATGATAAAACATAATAACAATAAAACATTGCAGAATAGAATACAGTAAAAAAGAGCAGAACAATAGAGAGAGAAAAGAGAGATTGCGAACAATAAAACAACAACTATTTTTGTTTTTTTTATTTTATTTTATTTTATTTTTTTTACACTTTTTTTTTGTAACTGTAACTCTTGTAACTGTAACCGGTTCCAGGTTCGGGTCTCTCAAAATGCGATGGCATCTTGGGAGACCCTGTGAAAGTGTGCCTAGTCTGTGCAATGCTGTACCTTACGCTAATACTCAACTAGTGTATAGTAGCGTTCAAAACATTCACCAATGCAAAGACCAGGATTGTCAGGACAGGTGGGACAATAATAGCGGGTGTCACGCCTATATCCACGCTTTCTACAGACACGACATTTTCTTTGTGGGGCTCGTTGGGTAGGGGTACTCGGAAGGACAGAAGGAAAAAACCTCTCATGCAGCTGGCTTACTGCATTTGGTTGGGGATGGTGAGGTGGAGCACCGTCTGGAAACAGAAGGGCTCTGACAATCTCTTCCTGGAATTTAAGGAAAGATCCAGTCCGTCCTGAAGCTCTGTATAGTACATGAGCGTTCAGCAAAGCCAATTGAAATAAATAAACAGACACTTTCTTGTACCAGCGTCTGGCCTTACGGGCAACTAGGTACGGCACCAACAACTGGTCGTTGAGGTCCACCCCTCCCATATTTTGGTTATATTCGTGGACACAGAGGGGTTTCTCCACAACACCAGTCGCTGTAGTAATTTGGACCGTCGTGTCTGCATGAAGGGAGGTAAGAACAAAAACATTCTTATTATCCCTCCACTTCATAGCGAGCAAGTTATTACACTTCAAGCAGGCTCTCTCCCCCCTAAGACGGGAATCTACAAGCAGCTGGGGAAAGATTAGATCGCCACATGCTCCAATCTGCTGATCAAACAAGTGACTAAAAAGTGTCATGCTCGTGTAATAATTGTCCACGCACAAGTGGTACCCCTTACTGAATAAGGGTGACACCAAGTCCCACACAATCTTGCCAGCGCTTCCTATGTAGTCAGGGCAGTTTGTCGGCTCTACGTGACTATCTTTTCCCTTGTAAACCATAAAACTACATGTATAGCCTGTGGCCCTGTCACAGAGCTTATACATCTTGACCCAGTATCTGGCACGCTTGCTGGGAAGGTACTGTTTGAATGACAAGTGGCCAGAAAACTTAATCAGGGACTCATCAACGCAGACAACTTGATGGGGAGTAAACAAGTCTGCAAAACGTTGGTTGAAGTGGTTTACGATTACGAGGGGCGAATTTTGTAGAGCCATATAGAGAAAGGGGAGCTAGTTAGGAGGCTAGTCTTGAGGGTCTCTGCCACATCCCAAAGCCTAATGTGAAGAGAGAGAAATGCCCCAAAAGGGATACTATGGGCAGAAAACCAACACAGGATCAAAGTATGGTAAATAGAAAAACAGATAAAAAATATATAAATTTTATTCAATATACAAAAATGACAAATACCATTACTAAAAGCATTGAATAGCAAATGAAGAACAGGAGTATTGCACAATATTACACGCTGCAGCAAAAACCACTTCTGAAAACTGGGAAACGGAGACCAGAAATGGCTGCATGAGGACCCACGAGGATGACAGAGTTCATTGTTGTTGAAATGCATGAACCACAAGATCTGCTCGTATCGTGCCCTGATCATGGAGGCAGAGAACAAGGGCATATGGTGAATTGGGTCAGTGGACCAATATGACCACAACTCACTCTGTTAAGTTATGCCCATGTTCAGGGATAGGCCAAGAAAGAGCTTAAATTCGCAAACCTTAATTGGTCTCCAATTTCTGGCAAGGGAGGACTGGGAAATAGTGGCGATGTGTTGACCAGCGTACAAATTGCTTTGGTCCATAATAGATCTATAGAGATCTTCGGTGAAAAACAGCAAATAAAAATCAAGTAATTTCAAAATCAACTGTTTCCACCTGAATGCCGGGTTGGCCAGTGAATGGGGGAAGTATGGGTGCTGCAGAAGTGGTGGGTTTTCAATTAGGACTGGCGAATGCAGCAGGAAGGGCACGACGGGCCTGTGTTTGTCTTCATCTTGGTGGCAGCGGGACACTACTTGTGCTTGCCACCTCACAAGCTTGAACTGCACTTATGGGACTCACCACACGTGATACTGCAGTGCTGGTTTGACTACGACCAGGGTGTACTAGGCCGCTGGTGCTTGCCAGTTCACCAGAAGGAATAGCGGCGCTAGTACTGCTCTGTTCCATACAAGGGACCTGCGGTTGGTGCACCTCAACAACAGCAGAAGAAGAACGGGGTCGGGTATGCCTGACCTTGGCAGGGACCACAACTCCGTCGTCAGAGCTATCTGTCATGGAGCCGCTGTCGTCTACAGGATCGTATTCTGAGCCTGAATCTGACAGTTGAGTGACTTCCTTTTCACTATCTGCCATGCTCAGAATTGTGCAGGCCTCTTCACTACTGTACCTTCGATTTGCCATTTTGGGCTCTAAAGTTAGTGGTACAGTAGTGGGACTCACAGGTAAAAAAGCTCCTGACTGTTAGTGACTGTATCAAAAGCTACCAAAAAATGTTAGGGATCAGGCCTGACTCTGCGAATGCTGCAGTTATTTGTGTTTAGTGTTTTGTAAGTAACAGTGATCGATCGATACTGCACTTGGGTGGGCTGGGCTGGGCCAGGCGGAGGGACAAAACGCAGGGGCTGGCAGGTATCTGGGCTGATCCCGCTAACACTGCATTTTTGGGAACCCTAAACTGCTGGGGACGCTCGTACAGATCTGATCAGATCAAATATTGATCCGTTCAGATACTATACCACTAAGGGAGGTGTATGCTGCGTGCGTGGGTGTTAGTGGTACTGGCACTAACCTGACGCTGCCTGGGGCGATGCAGACCCTAAAACCTCACTTATATCACCCGACCAGCGATCAGGGGGTTAAACCTTTATTAGGTAATAAACGGCGGGTGCCCTGACACTATAAAAAACAAACTAACCAGCATCACCCATAACAGTTATACGTTGAGGGTTAACTAGGGGGCAATCAGGGGGTTAAAACCTTTATTAAGTAGTATATGGGGGTACCTGATGCTATAAAAAGCTGACGGCGAACCTAAATGCTTACCTGCCTAACTAGCGTCACCTGTGACACTAATACAGTGATCAGAAAAACGATTGCTTAGTGACACTTAGCGACAATGGGTGATCAAGGGGTTAAACCTTCATTGGGGGGGTTAGGGGGGTACCCTAGACCTAAAGGGGCCTAACACTAACTGCCCTACCACTTATAACAGTCACAAATTACACCAATGCAATAATCAGTAAAAAAAAACTGCTATTGGTGTCACTGTGACAGGGGGTGCAGGGGGGTAATTGGGGGGTGAAAAGTGTGCCTGCGTGTTCTACTGTTAGTGTAGTGTTGGTGCAAACTTACTTGATGTCTTCTCTCCTCAGCGCCGGAACGAAAAGACCGACACGAGGAGAGATGATATCACTTCCTCTGCCGCTGTTTACATTACAGCAGCAGAGCAATGAGTTAATGGCTTCCCCCTCAGCACGGATCGCTCCTGGAACTAAGCCGACCGCCTCGGGCACCGGGGGGGTGCAATATGCCCCCCCGCCCGTGGGAGGCAAGTCACGTACCCATACGTGACTTTGCCTGCCCGTGCCATTCTGTCGCAGTATATCTGCGTGAGACGGTCGGCAAGTGGTTAAGAGTTGTTTGCCCTCGGTCACTAAGGGGTTAACTAGCTGTGTACGTATCATAGTGGCAGCTTGCAACTGAGTCCATAAAAGGGGGTGGAGCCTAGACTCAATGTGGGAGTTAGGAGTTGGAGTTTGAGGAGTAAATATCTTTGTTTCTTCTCTGTGATTATTCGTATTGTCTATAGTGTGATTCAGAGATTTACTAGATTTTTGCGATCTGGTGATTTTCTCTAGAATTACAGGATATCAAATCTCGCTTGCCAGGAATGTATACATCTCTTTCCAGGCAAAATGGTGAAATTAGATCGCACTGCCTACCTCCGTGTAAGAGAAAGCGGTCCATATCAACACCACAATAACAAAAAACATCAAGAAAAAACATCAGAATGCCAGGCTCAGCCTTCTAAGAAGTAAGTATCTGATATTTCCCATCAATAACCAGTAGGGGATCAATACAAACTGACAGGATAGAAAACAGAATTTATAAGTGATCAGCTAATCATGAGATTTTGAATGTCTCAGTAATGTGAAATACAGATCTATACTATTGTCCATTTCACAGTCTGTTATATAACCGACCCGACCAGTCTGCTGTCTGTAGCTAAAAATAGACCGTGGATTTGAAATTTGAAATTTCTCCAGCCAATCACTTGCTGCCTCTCACAGGTGTGATCACAGATCAACTGTCTAGCTAACTGACACAATCTGATCAATGAGTTGGCTTTAATAATTGTGCAGACTAATAATGACAGTTATAGTTTCCCTAGATTTTAGGACCTGCATCACTAGGGACATTTTGTATTCTCATCATAGGTGAGTGCAGCCAGTTGTATTATCATATGTAGCCCAAAGCTCAAACACACATGTATGTGTTTGTGTGTGTGTGTATATATATATATATATATATATATATATATAAAGTTTGAGAGGTTGCTGCACTTAAAAATTCTGTTGCTTTATTTCATCAAATCTTTGGAAAAAGATTACAAAGCAAACAAAGTCATTAAAGACAGAATAGTTACGATCATCAATTCAGACAATGATTACGTTTCGGGCTGGTTTGCTCATGCACTTCCTACTGATCTTAGGAAGTGCATGAGCAAACCAGCCCGAAACGTAATCATTGTCTGAACTGATGATCGTAACTATTCTGTCTTGAATGACTTTGTTTGCTTTGTAATCTTTTTTCCAAAGATTTGATGAAATAAAGCAACAGAATTTTTAAGTGCAGCAACCTCTCGAACTTTATTTTCACATATACAAGGTCGGTGGGAGGACTTGGTTGCTAGCACTGGATTGAAGGCTGGGTGCGGTTCTCCTCCAAAATTCAACATATACATATATATATATATATATATATATATATATATATATATATACTGTATACTCTCACTCTTATAATAATGATTGTTGAGTATTTTTTCCTTTTTATTATTTTTTATGCAACCTAATTTGCAGCTTATGATTATAGGATGAATTTAGTCACTAAATAGGAAATTATGAACACAAATCAGAGATTTGCTTTCAGCCCAGACAGCTCAGCAGGAAAAATAGATGAATTAGGGCATTTTTTCACAGTTGATCTATATTTTACAAATACCTTGACAATTGTCCATAATAACCTATTTAGTGAATAAACCCCATTTGTGACAATCTAAAGCAGTGGTCTCCAAACTGCGGCCTGGGGGCCGGATGTGACCCTTTGGTTGCCTTTATCTGGCCCTCGGGGTACTTCTCCTCCCATTGATAGAAGACTATTCTGCCAACTGACAACAATGGGAAACCATTTTTCTCACTGGCACCAACAATGGGGCACTATTCCTCCCCCTAATACCAAACGTGGCGATGTTTACTCTCACTGATGCCAGGAAATATTCCAATACTGCTGGCCACAGTCTGGCCTCACTAAAGGATAATGAACTGGCCCTTTGTTTTAAAAGTTTGGAGACCCCTGATCTACAGGCTAGGCAGGTAAAAAAGGTCAGATGTTGCAGTGATAATACCTGTATCTGTATGCATTTGAATACAGGTTGGAACAACTTGGAAGGGAGAATGGGGGTAAAGAATCTAGGATTCACACCCCATCATCATTTTCTTACCACTCTTTGCAGAAGTTCCATGATACTGGTTTTCCAGCCAATTGGAGAGCTTGGCGTATGGTCACATGAGCTCCCGCCAGGTGTCCTGATTGGTACTGCTTCTATAACCAATCTCCCTTGCAGCACTCTGCCAGTCAGAAAATAGACCTTTCTGATCTCCCTGCCAGCATATTATGTCCCTGCCTGCAGATTCAGAGTAAATGAGAAGTGCTGCCTTCCACACTTCTCTTATAAGCAGAGTTGCTCAGTGGGAGATCTTTGCCATCTCCCCGCCAACACACAGAGAGATAATGATAATGTGCACGGGGTGTTCCCAGGCACATCTGCCACACCCTGTGTGCACTCCTATGATTCTCATACACGTCTATGGGAATGTAGAACCACCTTGAAGCAGGTCCAATGCACCTATTAATGAATTCTGAATGATCACAGAAGCATGTCAAACTGATGTCAATCCAATACCACTGAAACAAGCCCTAGAGCCCTACAACACAGGTCCTTATTTTGTCTCAGGCTGGTTCTCAGGGGTGAGATTCATCATGATTACTAAAAGAGCAAATTCACTTGGACTTTTCCTTACAAACATGGAACCAACCTCCTGACCGGAGTATCATGTCGGGGGGAGAATTTTAGGATTCGTGATGTCATCTACCTACTAAATATGATCCATATTTAGTTTTTTATCTCTTGAAACTGAATAAAAATAAAATAATACATGACTTAAAGCTTTAAATAGTCCATACTAACAAATATTTTCTTTGTTTTCAGTATCAGAAATGAGCCTGTCAAGGCCGATAAGCCGGCCACTACACCAAAGCCACCGACAAGCCAGCCACAACAGCATTTGAGTAAAGAGCTGGTTTCCCATTTTTCTGAAGCTACGGAAATGTACCCAAGATGGGCCAAACTGTAACTTTTTTGCCAACATTTTTTGGGGTTCTTTCATATTTACAATGGATAGCATAGTCATAAAATCTAAAAAGTCCTCTGACCCAGATAAGATTGTGACTGGGTCACTAAATAAAATGAGGCTCGGTTCATATAGCTCTATCACCAGTCTAAGTATGCGTCTTTTCAAAATTGAAGTTATTTTCAGCTAAGGCCAATGTGTTTTGAACATTACAGTAATATAGCTGAAAATGTTCAGACGTTAAAGCTTTGTGAATTGTCAATAAAAATGTAAAGATAAAGTCAAGCCATTGACAGAAGCGACATGTAAAAATGCAGTATATAAAAGATTTGCAACCTTCATAAAGAAAGTGAAAAATCTACGCAGTTCCTTAACCACTTCAGCCCCGGAAGGATTTACCCCCTTCCTGACCAGAGCGCTTTTTGCAATTTGGCACTGCATGGCTTTAACTGCTAATTGCGCGGTCATGCAATGCTGTACCAAAACGAAATTTGCGTCCTTTTTTTCCCACAAATAGAGCTTTCTTTTGATGGTATTTGATCACCTCTGTGGTTTTTATTTTTTACGCTATAAACGGAAAAAGACCGAAAATTTTGAAAAAAAATTATATTTCCTGCTTTTTGTTATAAAAAAAATCCAATAAACTCAATTTTAGTCATACATTTAGGCCAAAATGTTTTTGGCCACATGTCTTTGGTAAAAAAAATGTCAATAAGCGTATATTTATTGGTCTGCGCAAAAGTTATAGTGTCTACAAACTAGGGTACATTTTCTGGAATTTACACAGCTTTTCGTTTATGATTGCCTATCTCATTTCTTGAGGTGCTAAAATGGCAGGGCAGTACAAACCCCCCCAAATGACCCCATTTTGGAAAGTAGACACCCCAAGGAAATTGCTGAGAGGCATGTTGAGCTTATTGAATATTACATTTTTTTGTCCCAAGTGATTGAATAATGATAAAAAAAAAATTTACAAAAAGTTGTCACTAAATGATATATTGCTCACACATGCCATGGTTATAGGAGCAAGAAAATCCCGGACTGCTGCACTCTGAAGACGGACATCTTTATTTCATAAATTAAAATCCAACAATAGCCATCCCATCGGAACAGAGAATAGCAATAGCTAACGCGTTTCACATACAAAGATGCTTACTCAGCTAAAGTGTACGTGAATGCGAGTACAAATAAGTAGAAAAACTGAGTAAAAAATCTTTTGTCACCTGGTCTTTTCTCCAGTAAGAACAACACAAGTAATTGGTTATCTTTTAGAGGCACTTATAAATGTGGGGGACAAAACTGTGCCAACTGCCCATTTATTAAAGGTGGAGATACACTCATATCCTCATCAACAGGTAAATCCCATAAAATCCATTCCTTCGTGAATTGCAACACTCGTTATATTATACATGTTATAACCTGCAACGCATGTTCTGTACAGTAGGTTGGAAGAACAATTCGCAGACTCAAAGATCGACTATACAATCACCTTTATGATATAGAAAAAACCATAACACGAATGTTGCACGGTACTGGAATGTAGTTCATAATAGGGACACCTCCAGTCTAGCTATCCAAGGCATTGATAAAATCTTGAGACCACCTAGAGGTGGAGACAAGTTTAACCTACTATGTAAGCGCGAGGTTCGGTGGATCTTTATTTTGAACGCTAGGCTCAATTTCGAATGGGATGTGTCTCATTTCTACCAATAAGTTACCAATAAATTATATAATATTAATGTTGCATGAAATATATTTTTCCAATCACGCTATTAAATAGAGTACTATTCCTTACACACTCTCATGGCTTGTATCTGATGGGAAACAAAATGGAACAAAAAAGAGAGGGCAAAGCACATGTATGGCATTAGTACGGTACTAGTTTTGATATGAATACGACACTAATAGGACACCAATACCAATGTGAATTTATCTTACGTTGTGAATTTATGTTGCCACAGTGAAGTCTATTATATGCGATACTATGAACGATTCATGCCCTTATTATATGTCATAAACATTAAATACGTTTTTTTTGGTTCCGCTTGGGGTTTAGTTTTCTAATCTTTAGTCTTCGGATTTTGTCAGCTAACTCTAACTCCATAGTGTATATTGCTCAATATAGGAAATAATGGGCAATAAGAGCTAGATAGATGGTCTGATTCTCTGACTGCAGCAAGTGGAAGGAGACTTTGATCACCTTCAGCTCCAGGTAGATTTTTGTCTGATGAAGAAAACCGTACAACAGAGGGTTCATTCAGCTCCAAAGGTTTTCCTTTTTCTCTTTCTTTTCTTCTTTTCTTTTTCTCCTTTCTACTCTTTCTTCTTCTTTTTTACCTTTATTTATACTTTCTTCCTTATGTCTTGGTCTCCGTTTTTTGCGTCTGTCATTGCAATCAAGGTGGAAATATGTTGATTATTTTTATTTTTTTTATTTTTATTCATTTTTTATTTTTTCTACCTTGTTTCCGCCGTGAAAATTATTTTGATTGGAAAATACTTCCTTTCTTTGTGTTTTAATGAGCAGAGTTTGTCGGATCATGTTACTTTTCCCATTTTTTCATGGACTTACAATATAGATACATATTTTTTTGTAAACTGCCATAATATACAATTTGTTCTTTGACAGTTTTAAATATTTAAATTTTTTGAGGGGTGTCTGTTTTATTACCATTGATGTCCCAATCGGGAATAGTGCTTTTGTAACTCCTTCATGTAATGTGTAACGTGCAAAAGTAATTTGAGATGGTAACGGTTGCATTAATATTTAAAAATGTGTTTCGAGTTCTAGCGACTATGTGTCATGTCTGCAATATACAATAACCTTTTGGTAAAAACAATTTGGGTTGTATACTTTATATACACTGCTGGGATAGTTCTCTACATTGATACATATGCATTGTGTTTTGTGCAGCTCTCATTTGTTTTTGAAAATGAAGAAAGACAAGAAAAATTTATTATTTTTTTCTTTTTTCAATTTTCAAAACTTTGTGACAAAAAGTGAGGTCTGCAAAATACTCACCATGCCTCTCAGCAAATAGCTTGGGCTGTCTATTTTCCAAAAGGGGGTCATTTTGGGGGGTTTTGTGCCATCTGGGCATTCCATGGCCTCCGAAACTGTGATAGGCAGTGAAGAGAGAAATCAAAAATTTATACCCTTAGAAAGCCTAAAGGCGGTGCTTGGTTTTCGGGGTCCCGTACGCGGCTAGGCTCCCAAAAAGTCTCACACATGTGGTATCCCCGTACTCAGGAGAAGCAACAGAATGTATTTTGGGGTGTAATTTCACATATTCCCATGGCATGTTTGAGCAATATATCATTTAGTGACAACTTTGTGCAAAAAAAAAAAAAATTTGTCTTTTTTGTGTCACAATATAAAATATTCCATGGACTCGATATGCCTCTCAGCAAATAGCTTGGGGTGTCTACTTTCCAAAATGGGGTCATTTGGGGGGGGGGTTTGAACTGTCCTGGCATTTTATGCACAACATTTAGAAGCTTATGTCACACATCACCCACATTTCTAACCACTTAAAATCAAAGCCCTTTCTGACACTTTTTGTTTACATGAAAAAAAATTTTTTTTTTTGCAAGAAAATTACTTTGAACCCCCAAACATTATATATTTTTTTAAAGCAAATGCCCTACAGATTAAAATGGTGGGTGTTTCATTTTTTTTTTTTTTACACAGTATTTGCACAGCGATTTTTCAAACGCATTTTTTGACGGAAAAACACGCTTTTTAAAATTTTAATGCACTAAAACACACTGTATTGCCCAAATGTTTGATGAAATAAAAAAGATGATCTTAGGCCGAGTACATGGATACCAAATACGACATGCTTTAAAATTGCGCACAAACATGCAGTGGCGACAAACTAAATACTTTTTTAAAAGCCTTTATAACCCTTTACAGGTTACCACTTTAGATTTACAGAAAAGGTCTACTGCTAAAATTCCTGCCCTCGATCTGACCTTCACGGTAATACCTCACATGCATGGTGCAATTGCTGTTTACATTTGACCTTCACCTTTGCACGAGAGCAGGGGGGGACAGGGGTGCTTTTTTTTTTTTTTCTTTATTATTTTTTTGCTTTTTTATCTTATTTTTAAACTGTTCCTTTCATTTTTTTTATCATTTTTATTGTTATCTCAGGGAATGTAAATATCCCCTATGATAGCAATAGGTAGTGACAGGTACTCTTTTTTGAAAAAAATCGGGTCAATTAGACCCTAGATCTCTCCTCTGCCCTCAAAGCATCTTGTTGTGTTACACTATGTGATTTATAATGCTCTGTTTCTTTAAGATCTGTTCCCTCTGTCTATCTGAACTCTTTCTCTCACCGTAGTTCTGTATATTCTCCTCCCCTTTCTCTCTCTGATTCATTGTGCTCAGTATACCTCATTGCTGTAACATCTTTACATGTGGCTTACAACTGCAACGTTTTTCTACCTATGGATACCCATCATTAAACGGAACATTCAGGAGGATTCATCGTCTGTCTTTCCATACAGTGAGTTATCCATTGAGTTAAGCTGTCTGAATTGATGCAAGGAATAAATAGATCACCAGGTCATGTAAGCTCTATGTGAAGCTGAAGATAACATTTATTGCCTTGTAGTTGAGTCAGAACAGTAGAAAAACGTAGTTCCACAGCCTAATTATAAGATTTCTGCATACAGTACTGTTACAGACAAGATTTACTGCCCTCATTGCAAGAAAGAATGAGACAGCAGCACATGGAATCTTCATAACCTAAGACCAGGCTGCAGGGTGTCATATTACAGCACACAGATCCTGCCTGCTTATCACTGAGACATTCTCTGCCTGTGTCAGCATGAGTTACCACAGCTCTCAATATGAATACACAGCCACTCCAACACAAGACACTGAGCCAACTGACTTACCCAAACGCTCAGTCAAACCCACCTGGAAAGTGATGGAGAATTATGAAGCCTTAAGAACTGAATTGTTTAATAGCTTGAAGCTATTTTGGGACAAGATTGCCTTTGAATCAAATACAGTGTCTGTTGAACGTGAATTACTGACACTAGAGGGCGCCATTAAACAACTCTCTATCTCTTATGAGCTCTATCAGCTTACCAGTGACAAGTTCATTAATGTCTTACAAAATATGAACACAGAACTTTCACTCGAGGAATTAAAGAATTTCAAGGCTCTTAATCTGGAAAGAGACGGTTTTATCCAGCAAACCAAATTAAAGGCAGAAGCAAAGTTAAAGCTGCTACAGGACACTGCATCTCACAGATCTGTTTCCACCAGACATTCTAAAAGGTCTTCTAGAAGTCATAGTTCAAAATAATCTACACTCAGTGAGCGACTTATTAGTGCCCGCGCTGAAGCGGAAGCCAGCAAGGTGCAGGTCGCATATGCAGAAAAGAGAGAGTTGGAAACGGAGTCAGTGCTTCAGACCGCACGTCAAAGAGCAGAGTTGGAAGCTCACACAGCACGTGTAAACATGACGCAGCTATGGCAAGGCTAAGGGTTTTAGAGCAAGCTATCAGTGCAGACGAAGGTGCAAGTGAGAAAGACAGCATCAACCTAAACATAGCAGATATGGAAGATCCCCTCAAACGCACTAAAGACTATGTCCTAAGTCACTGCAGTATACACTCCATTGTCTCCAATGCTCCTGGCAACTTAGAAACTCCTTCACAGCTCCAAGTTAAAGAGGTTCCAGCAACTTCCTGCATGCAAAATCACTCCAATGCATTTCCTGCCTGCCTACCTAACCTTCCTTCTTATGTCACAGAGCATCAGAGCAAGCTGCAAGCAAGTCATCAATTTCCTGTCATCGGTACAGCATTGAGTCAACGTACCATTGGAACAACCGACTTCAAGCAAGCAACTCACCTGAACGCATCTGCTGCACCATATTTACCTGTGTCCTTCAACAATAATGTCAAAGATAGTGCAATCAGCACCATTCAGCCAACAGCATCTCACAAAAAGGCAGAGACAACTGAGACAGCAGAGTTTGTGAGGTACATACTTCGCAGAGAGCTCACAAAGACTGGTCTTACAAGTTTTGATGACCAACCTGAGAACTACAGAAGTTGGAAATGTGCTTTCAGAACTGCAATCAGCGATCTTGGCATTACAGCGGCTCAAGAATTGGATCTGTTGATTAGATGGCATGGTCCTCTATCTGCTGCACGTGTTAAGCCATTAAGATCAGTTTTCATGGACAATCCTACAGCAGGCCTCATAGCTGCATGGGAGCGACTAGAGCAAAGTTATGGCAGTCCAGAAGCTATAGAAAATGCCTTGTTCATGCGCCTGGAAACTTTCCCAAATATATCTGGTAAGGACAACAAGGAGTTCCAGAGACTGAGTGACCTTCTCCTTGAGCTTCAGCTAGCTAAGGCAGACCCAAAACTACCCGGACTCAGTTACCTTGACACTGCAAGAGGGGTAAACCCAATTGTCCCCAAGCTCCCGTATGGTGTACAAGAGAAATGGTCTGCACTAGGATCATCATACAAAAAAGAGAACAAGGTTTCCTTCCCTCCATTCTCTTTCTTCTGCAACTTCATCAGGGAAATCGCAGAGACCAAGAATGATCCAAGTTTTTCCTACGGTGAGTACAGTCTCTTCTCACCATTTCCTAAGAGTACCAGTCTTCAGGGCAACTATAGAAGCCGTAGAGGCCCAGTATCCGTGAAAAAGACTGACATCCTTCCCACTCCTACCACAGTTGTTGCCACGGACAGACAGAGTAGGAAGATTGAAAACCCTAACAGAGAGTGTCCCATTCACAAGAAGCCACACCCCCTCAAAAAATGTATCGGCTTCAGGTAAAAGCCTCTTGAAGAGCGTAAAGAGCTTTTAAAGACATTTAGGGTATGTTTCAGGTGCTGTGCTTCTACCGAACATTTTGCAAGGGACTGTAATGTATCCATCAAGTGCATAGAGTGTGGCTCCGAAGAGCATGTGCAAGCCCTACATCCGCTTGAGCCCAGCTCTGCACAACCTGCTAACGCTCCTCCCAGGTTAACGCATGGCGGGGAGAATACAGACCAAGTGCCTAATTCTACCATAATTTCTTCATCCTGCACTGAAGTTTGTGGAGAAGACCGCTGTGATAAGTCCTGTGCTAAAATATGCTTGGTGAACATATACAACAAGGACCAACCAGAAAAGACTCTAAAAGCCTATGCTATCTTAGACGATCAGAGCAATAGATCGCTTGCAAAATCAGAACTGTTTAATCTATTTGAAATAAAAGGCGAAGCTCATCCTTACACCTTGGGTACCTGTAGTGGAACTACAGAGGTTTCTGGAAGAAGGGCTCATGGACTCATGGTATCTTCTCTCAAAGGTAACATGCAATTACCCCTACCTACACTTGTCGAGTGCAATCAGATACCTGCTAACAGGGAAGAAATCCCTACTCCAGCTGCTGCTTTCCATCACCCTCACCTGAAGGTAATAGCAAATGAGATACCGCCGCTTGACAAAGATGCTCAGATCCTTCTTCTGTTAGGAAGAGACATTCTAAGAATTCACAAGGTACACAGACAAGTCAGTGGACCCCCAGATAATCCATTTGCTCAGCGCATGGATCTAGGGTGGGTCATCATAGGCAACGTCTGTATAGGCAAAATGAAGAGACTTACCAACATTTTGTCATTGAAGACAAATGTTCTGCCAAATGGCCGAAACACTTACTTTGAGCCACGCCCACATCACTACTGGGTGAAAGAGAAGATAGCCAGCCACGGCTGGCAACATGGTATCTCAGGTAACACAAGCCCTTTCTCCTGCCACGATGACAACTTCGGCTCTACAGTGTTTAATACAACCAGTGAAGATGACATACTAGCTCCTTCAACGGAAGACAAAGAATTCATCAAGGTAATGGGCAATGAGTTCTTTCAGGACGACGCCAATAACTGGGTAGCACCCCTACCTTTTCGTCTCCCAAGAGAGAGACTGCCCAACAACTTGCAACAGGCCATCAGTAGATTCTCCTCCTTAAAACGAAACTTAAGCAGGAAACCAGAGATGCAAAGACACTTTGTGGACTTTATGCAAAATATATTTGACAGAGATCATGCAGAGCCTGCACCCCCACTAAAGGAGGGAGAAGAATGCTGGTACCTTCCATCCTTTGGCGTGTATCACCCACGTAAACCAGACCAAATCAGAGTTGTCTTTGAGTCCAGTGCTCAGCATGAAGGTGTTTCTCTCAACAACATGCTCCTTACAGGGCCTAACTTGAACAACAGTCTAATAGGAGTCTTGATTCGCTTCAGACAAGAACCTGTAGCAGTTATGGCAGACATTCAACAGATGTTTCACTGCTTCATTGTCAGAGAAGACAACAGAAACTACCTCAGGTTTCTATGGCACAAAGACAATGACATCCACAAGGAAGTTATAGACTTTCGAATGAAGGTACATGTCTTTGGTAACAGTCCTTCTCCTGCAGTGGCAACTTATGGGCTAAGGAGAACAGCTCAGACTGGAGAAGAAGAATATGGATCTGATGCTCGTCAGTTTGTTGAAAGAAACTTCTACGTTGACGACGCACTTAAGTCTTTTCCAACCGCTAAAGAAGCGATTGATCTCCTCACCAGAACAAAGGAGATGCTGGCTACAGCAAACCTTAGACTGCACAAGATTATATCCAACAGCCAGGAACTTATGAATGCCTTTCACTCTGAGGACTATGCCACCATTCCATTGATTTGGGTACAGATGTGCCTCATGTACAGCGAAGTCTGGGTTTGTTGTGGAACATCGAACAAGACACATTCACCTTCCAAGTGTCAACTTGTGACAAACCCTTCACTAAGAGAGGAGTCCTGTTGGTGGTGAATAGCATCTATGACCCACTCGGTTTCCTTGCTCCAGTTACCATTCAAGGTAAGATTCTGCTAAGACAGTTATCTACTGAGAACATAGACTGGGATACTCCCTTACCTAGTGAGAATCAACACAAGTGGGAAAGGTGGAGACATTCTTTGAAGTCACTAGAAAAACTGCAGATTTCCCGTTGCTATGTTCCAGGTTCTATTTCAACTGTTTACCGGAGGGAAATTCATATTTTCTCCGATGCATCAGTTGAAGCTATTGCTACTGTAGCCTATTTGAAAACTTCTGAAATGAATGGGGAATCACATTGTAGTTTTGTTCTAGGCAAGGCAAAACTCACTCCCAAACCTGCACATACCATACCAGGACTTGAACTTTGTGCAGCCGTGCTAGCAGTAGAAATTTTCGAAGTCATACGAAGTGAAATGGACACTAGAATTGATTCTTTCACCTTCTATACAGACAGTAAGGTAGTACTTGGTTACATATACAACCAAACAAAACAGTTTCATGTGTACATCAGCAACAGGGTTGAACGTATTAAGGGATTCTCCCTACCAAGTCAATGGCATTACGTTCCCACTGAACTCAATCCAGCTGACTGTGGGACCAGAGCCGTGTCATCTGATGTTCTTCAGGACAGCTTATGGCTGTCGCCTCTAAGCTTTTTGTGTGAGGAGTCATACTCACCCCCTGTTGACTCCATGTTGCAGACTCACAAGTCTTTACCACTCACCCATGATACTTTGTATACCTTTCTCGCTGAAGTGTGTGCTATAGTGAACGCAAGACCTTTAGTGCCGGTATCTTCAGATCCTGATGCTCCAGTGATCCTTACTCCAGCTTCGCTCCTTACTCAAAAGATTGGGGCTGCTGTAATATCTTCAAGTGAGATTGAACCCAAGGATATCTACAGGCGTCAATGGAAGCAGGTGCAGCATCTCGCCAATGTGTTTTGGCATCACTGGAGGAAGGAGTATCTTCATCACCTTCAAGGTCATAACAAATGGCAAACATCTAAGTCTAATCTTAAGGTTGGAGATCTCATCTTTCTAAAAGACAAGGAAGTTTGTCGGAATGAGTGGCCTATGGGTCTTATTACCAAGGTTATGCCCAATGACGATAACAAGGTCCGGAAGGTAGAAGTCAAGGTAACCAAGGGAGGATCCACACGAACCTTCACTCGACCAATTACTGAGTTAGTACTCCTTTTGCCAGGTGAGTGACTCATGCAAGGACTAGCCATGCTGTTGGCACGGCGGGGAGTACATTGCTGCTATCAACAGGTTCTACTCTGAACTTTGGAATTATTTGAAGACGTCATACGTCGGACTACATGTTCTTCTATCCTGTTGGACTTATGTTTATATTTGCTTGTTGCATGTTTTTCATTACAGGTTCCAGGACATTTAACAGTATTGGACTTATTAAATATATATATATAATTGTTTATGGTTATGAAATCTAAAAATTTCAGACAGGGAGTGTTGTGTTACACTATGTGATTTATAATGCTCTGTGTCTTTAAGATCTGTTCCCTCTGTCTATCTGAACTCTTTCTCTCACCGTAGTTCTGTATATTCTCCTCCCCTTCCTCTCTCTGATTCATTGTGCACAGTATACCTCATTGCTGTAACATCTTTACATGTGGCTTACAACTGCAACATTTTTCTACCTATGGATACCCATCATTAAACGGAACATTCGAGAGGATTCATCTTTCCATACAGTGAGTTATCCATTGAGTTAAGCTGTCTGAATTGATGCAAGGAATAAATAGATCACCAGGTCATGTAAGCTCTATGTGAAGCTGAAGATAACATTTATTGCCTTGTAGTTGAGTCAGAACACATCTGACCACACCAAGATCGGTGTGATATAATGCTTTCCCAATTTTCCAATGGCGCTGTTTACATCCGGCGAAATCTAAGTCATAAAATTCTTGTAGCTTCCGGTTTCTTAGGCCATAGAGATGATTGGAGCCATTCTGGTCTCTAATCAGCTCTATGGTCAGCTGGCTGAATCACCGGCTGCATTCTCAGGTTCCCTGTTGGGACAGGAGAGCCAGAGAAAAACATGGAAGACGGTGGGGGGGGGGGACATTCCCTCCCACTGCTTGTAAAAGCAGTCTAGAGGCTAATTAGCTGCTAGGATTGCTTTTACATGAAAGCCGACCGCTGGCTGAAAAGAATGATACCAAGATGATACCCAAACCTGCAGGCATTATTCTGGTATAACCACTCAAAGTCCAGCAACATACCAGTACGTTGCTTGTCCTTGTTGGGCATATATTGTAAACTTTTTTTCATGCAGCCTGTGGGCTGCACGAAAAAAAGAGATTGATCGGTGGGTATGCCCACCATTAGAATACCTCCCTTCATCCACCCACTTCTAATGATGGGCATACATGCACAGCTTATATATGCCGAAGCATGGGGGCATCTGCCCCAAAAGGTAGGACCAAATCGCTCCTCCGCCCCTGCTGCCCCCATGCTTCGGCATATATGCTCTTTTTTTTCCACTGTGGTGAAATGAGCTCCTACAGCGCTGGATTCACGGCTTTATGTATCGTGGGAGCAAACGCTGTTGCTGTCAAGATAAATAAATCCGCGCTGCAACTGAATGGTGTACCTGCTAAGCAAATGATGGTTAACAATAAAACAAAGTAACATTACAGTATAACAGTAAGACTTACCATACCTGCAAAGTAAATAAAAAAAAAAATAGTAAAAAATAAAACATTTTTTAACGCAACCTGTGCCTAAAATATATATATGCCGAAGCATGGGGGGCATCCACCCACAAAAGGTAAGAGCAAATCGCTCCCCCGCCCCTGCTGCCCCCATGCTTTGGCAAATATGCTCTTTTTTTTAACTGTGGTGGTGAAATCACCTCCGACAGCGCTGGAGTCACGGCTTTATGTATCGTGGGAGCAAACGTTGTTGCTGTCAAGATAAATAAATCCGCTCTGCAGCTGAATGGCGTACCTGAAAACAAAAAAATGGTTAACAATAAAATACAGTAAACAGTAAAGTATAAAAAAACTGCATACCTGAAAAGCAAACATGATAAAACATAATAACAATAAAACATTGCAGAATAGAATAGAGTAAAAAAGAGCAGAACAATAGAGAGTGAATAGAGAGAGAACAGTAAAACGACAACTATTTTTTTTTTTTTATTTTATATATTTTATATTTATTTTTTTTCTACTTTTTTTTTTTTTCCACACTTTTTTTGTAACTGTAACTTTTGTAACTGTAACCGGTTCCAGGTTCGGTCTCTCAAAATGCGATGGCATCTTGGGAGACCCTGCGAAAGTGTGCCTAGTCTGTGCAGTGCTGTACCCTACGCTAATACTCAACTAATGTATGGTAGCGTTCAAATATTCACCAATGCAAAGACCAGGATTGTCAGGACAGGAGGTGACAATAATAGCGGGTGTCACGCCTATATCCGTGCTTGCTGTAGACATGACATCTTTTTTGGGGGGTTCATTTGGTAGGGGTACTCGGGAAGACATAAAGAAAATGCCTCTCATGCAGCCAGCTTACTGCATTTGGTTTGGGAAGGTGAGGTGGAGCACCGTCTGGAAACAGAAGGACTCTGATGATCTCTTCCTGGAATTTAAGGAAGGATCCAGTCCGTCCTGAAGCTCTGTATAGCACATGAGCGTTCAGCAAAGTCAATTGAAATAAATAAACAGACACTTTCTTGTACCAGCGTCTGGCCATATGGGCAACTAGGTACGGCGCCAACAACTGGTCGTTGAGGTCCACCCCTCCCATATTTTGGTTATATTCGTGGACACAGAGGGGTTTCTCCACAACACCAGTCGCCGTAGTAATTTGGACCGTCGTGTCTGCATGAAGGGAGGTAAGAACGAAAACATTCTTATTGTCCCTCCACTTCATAGCGAGCAAGTTATTACACTTCAAGCAGGCTCTCTCCCCCAGCCTAAGACGGGAATCTACAAGCCTCTGGGGTAAGCCCCGGCGATTAGGTCGCATGGTGCCACATGCTCCAATCTGCTGATCAAACAAGTGACTAAAAAGTGGCACGCTCATGTAATAATTGTCCACGTACAAGTGGTACGCCTTTCCGAATAAGGGTGACACCAAGTGCCACACAATCCTGCCAGCGCTTCCTATGTAGTCAGGGCAGTTTGGCTCTACATGGCTATCTTTTCCCTCGTAAACCATAAAACTACATGTATAGCCTGTGGCCCTGTCACAGAGCTTATACATCTTGACCCCGTATCTGGCACGCTTGCTGGGAAGGTACTGTTTGAATGACAAGCGGCCAGAAAACGTAATCAGGGACTCATCAATGCAGAGAACTTGATGGGGAGTAAATAAGTCTGCAAAACGTTGGTTGAAGTGGTTTACGAGGGGGCGAATTTTGTAGAGCCGATCGTATCCAGGGTCTCCACGTGGACGACAGAGTTCATTGTCATTGAAGTGCATGAACTGCAAGATCTGCTTGTATCGTGCCCTGGTCATGGAAGCAGAGAACAAGGGCATATGGTGAATTGGGTCAGTGGATCAATATGACCGTAACTCACTTTTTTTAGTTATGCCCATGTTGAGGGAAAGGCCCAGAAAGAGCTTAAATTCTGAAACCGTAATTGGTCTCCAATCTCTGGCAAGGGAGGACTGGGGAATAGTGGCGATGTGTTGACCAGCGTACAAATTGCTTTGGTTCACCTGAAGGCCGGGTTGGCCAGTGAATGGGGGAAGTACGGGTGCTGCAGAAGTGGTGGGTTCCCAATTAGGATTGGCGAATGCAGCAGGAAGGGCACTATGGGCACGACAGGCCTGTGTTCATCTTCTTGGTGGCAGCGGGACACTACTTGTGCTTGCCACCTCACCAGCTTGAACTGCACTTATGGGACTCGCCACGTCACCACGTGATACTGCAGTGCTGGATTGACTACGACCAGGGTGTACTAGGCCGCTGGTGCTTGCCAGTTCACCAGAAGGAAAAGCGGCGATAGTACTGCTCTGCTCCATACGAGGGACCTGCGGTTCTTGCACATCAACGACAGAAGAAGAAGTTCGGGGTCTGGTACGCCTGACCTTGGCAGCTATCTGTCATGGAGCCACTGTCCTCTACAGGATCATATTCTGAGCCTGAACAGATGAGTGACTTCCTCTTCACTATCTGTTATGCTCAGAAATGTGTAGGCCTCTTCACTAGTGTACCTTCGATTTGCCATTTTGGGCTCTAAATTTAGTGGTACACTAGTGAGACTCACAGGTAAAAAAGCTCCTGACTGTTAGCGACTGTATCAAAACGCTACCAAAAAAACTGTTAGCGATCGCAGGGATCAGGTCTGACTCTTCGAACGCTGCAGTTATATGTGTTTAGTGTTTTGAAAGTGACAGTTTTTGATCGATACTGCACTTGGGTGGGCTGGGCTGGGAGGAGGGGCAAAATGCAGGTGCTAGCAGGTATCTGGGCTGATCCCGCTAACACTGCGTTTTTGGGAACCCTAAACTGCTGGGGACGCTAGTTTAGATCTGATCAGATCAGAACAGATATTGATCCACTCAGATACTATACCACTAAGGGAGGTGTATGCTGCGTGCGTGGGTGTTAGCGGTACTGGCACTAACCTGACGCTGCCTGGGGCGACGCGGATCCTATCTGACCCTAAAACCTAACTTGTATTACCCGCCGGGTGATCAGGGGGTTAAACCTTTATTAGGTAATAAACGGCAGGTGCCCTGACACTATAATGAATAAACTAACTAACCAGCGTCACCCGTGACAGTTATACGGTGATCACCGGTGAAAGGGTTAACTAGGGGGCAATCAGGGGGTTAAAACGTTTACTAGATAGTATATGGGGTTCCCCGAGGCTATAAAACGCTGACGGCGAACCTAAATACTTACCTCCCTAACTAGCGTCACCTGTGACACTAATACAGCGATCAGAAAAACGATCGCTTAGTGACACTGGCAATGGGGGGTTGATCAGGGGGTTAAACCTTTATTAGGGGGGGTTAGGGAGGTACCCTAGACCTAAAGGGGCCTACCACTAACTGCCCTACCACTTATAACGGTCACAAATGACACCAATGCAGTAATCAGTAAAAAAAAAAAAAACTGCTATTGATGTCACTGTGACAGGGGGTGCAGGTCAGTGATCGGGGGGTGATTGGGGGGTGAAAAGTGTGCCTAGAGTGTTCTACTGTTATGCCCCGTACACACGGTCCGACCGTGTATGGGCTCCATCAGACATTTTCCATCGGATTTTCCGACACACAAAGTTTGAGAGCAGGCTATAAAATTTTCCGACAACAAAATCCGATCGCGTCAATTCCTACCATGTGTGTGGCCTGTTCCGACGCACAAAGTACCACGCATGCTCAGAAGAAATTCTGAGACGGAACAGCTCGGTCTGGTAAACTTAGCGTTCGCAATGGATACAGCACTTTCGTCACGCTGCAATGTTAAAAATTGTTTAATACAGCGCACTCTCTTCTTCTTTATAATGTGAGAAGAATGAAGTAGTTTTGCTGCTCATATTCACACAGACTTCTCACAAACTTCTTTCTTTACTATTTATCGGGATTCCCTCAATATATTTTGATTTGTCACATCTGACAACATTATTTTTGTGTTGTATTTTTTTTTTTTTTTTTTAAGGCAGATTATTTTTTTTTGGTTTGTATTTTTTTCAAGGCTGATCTTTGTTTTATTTTATTTTTAGTTTTACTCCAGAATATTTTTGTGTGTGTTTTGTGTGTCAAGTTACCACAACTAATATCTTGTATTATTTAACCACTTGAGCCCCGGACCATTATGCTGCCTAAGGACCAGAGGTCTTTTTCCAATTTGGCACTGCGTTGCTTTAACTGCTAATTGCGCGGTCATGCAATGCTGTACCCAAACAAAATTTGCGTCCTTTTCTTCCCACAAATAGAGCTTTCTTTTGATGGTATTTGATCACCTCTGCAGTTTTTATTTTTTGCGCTATAAACGGAAAAAGACCGAAAATTTTGAAAAAAAATGATATTTTCCTTTTTGTTATAAAAAAAATCCAATAAACTAAATTTTAGTCATACATTTAGGCCAAAATGTATTCGGCCACATGTCTTTGCTAAAAAAAATGTCAATAAGCGTATATTTATTGGTTTGCGCAAAAGTTATAGCGTCTACAAACTAGGGTACATTTTCTGTAATTTACACAGCTTTTAGTTTATGACTGCCTATGTCATTTCTTGAGGTGCTAAAATGGCAGGGCAGTACAAACCCCCCCCATTTTGGAAAGTAGACACCCCAAGGAAATTGCTGAGAGGCATGTTGAACCCATTGAATATTTATTTTTTTTGTCCCAAGTGATTGAATAATGACAAAAAAAAAAAAAAAATATTTACAAAAAGTTGTCACTAAATTATATATTGCTCACACAGGCCATGGGCCTATGTGGAATTGCACCCCAAAATACATTCAGCTGCTTCTCCTGAGTATGGGGATACCACATGTGTGGGACTTTTTGGGAGCTTAGCCGCGTACGGGGCCCCGAAAACCAAGCACCGCCTTCAGGATTTCTAAGGGTGTAAATTTTTGATTTCACTCTTCACTGCCTATCACAGTTTCGGAGGCCATGGAATGCCCAGGTGGCACAAACCCCCCCCAAATGACCCCATTTTGGAAAGTAGACACCCCAAGCTATTTGCTGATAGGCATATTGAGTCCATGGAATATTTTATATTTTGACACAAGTTGCGGGAAAGTGACACTTTTTTTTTTTTTTTTTTGCACAAAGTTGTCACTAAATGATATATTGCTCACACAGGCCATGGGCATATGTGGAATTGCACCCCAAAATACATTTAGCTGCTTCTCCTGAGTATGGGGATACCACATGTGTGAGACTTTTTGGGAGCCTAGCCGCGTACGGGGCCCCAAAATCCAATCACCGCCTTCAGGATTTCTAAGGGTGAAAATTTTTGATTTCACTCTTCACTGCCTATCACAGTTTCGGAGGCCATGGAATGCCCAGGTGGCACAAAACCCCCCCAAATGACCCCATTTTGGAAAGTAGACACCCCAAGCTATTTGCTGAGAGGCATGGTGAGTATTTTGCAGCTCTCATTTGTTTTTGAAAATGAAGAAAGACAAGAAAAAACTTTTTTTTTTTTCTTTTTTCAATTTTCAAAACTTTGTGACAAAAAGTGAGGTCTGCAAAATACCTCTCAGCAAATAGCTTTGGGTATCTACTTTCCAAAATGGGGTCATTTGGGGGGGGTTTGTGCCACCTGGGCTTTCCATGGCCTCCGAAACTGTGATAGGCAGTGAAGAGTGAAATCAAAAATTCACGCCCTTAGAAAGCCTGAAGGCGGTGCTTGGTTTTCGGGGTCCCGTACGCGGCTAGGCTCCCAAAAAGTCTCACACATGTGGTATCCCCGTACTCAGGAGAAGCAGCAGAATGTATTTTGGGGTGTAATTTCACATATTCCCATGGCACGTTTGAGCAATATATCATTTAGTGACAACTTTGTGCAAAAAAAAAAAAAATGTGTCTCTTTCCCGCAACTTGTGTCGCAATATAAAATATTCCATGGACTTGACATGCCTCTCAGCAAATAGCTTGGGGTGTCTACTTTCCAAAATGGGGTCATTTGGGGGGGTTTTGAACTGTCCTGGCATTTTATGCACAACATTTAGAAGCTTATGTCACACATCACTCACTCTTCTAACCACTTGAAGACAAAGCCCTTTCTGACACTCATTGTTTACATGAAAAAGTTATTTTTTTTTGCAAAAAAATTACTTTGAACCCCCAAACATTATATATTTATTTAAAGCAAATACCCTACAGATTAAAATGGTGGGTGTTTAATTTTTTTTTTTCACACAGTATTTGCGCAGCGATTTTCCAAACGCATTTTTTGGGGAAAAAACACACTTTTTTAAATTTTAATGCACTAAAACACACTATATTGCCCAAATGTTTGATGAAATAAAAAAGATGATCTTAGGCTGAGTACATGGATACCAAACATGACATGCTTTAAAATTGCGCACAAACATGCAGTGGCAACAAAATAAATACATTTTTAAAAGCCTTTAAAAGCCTTTACAGGTTACCACTTTAGATTTACAGAGGAGGTCTACTGGAAAAATTACTGCCCTCGATCTGACCTTCGCGGCGATACCTCACATGCATGGTGCAATTGCTGTTTACGTTTGACGACAGACCGCCGCTTGCGTTCGCCTTAGCGCGAGAGCAGGGGGCGACAGGGGTGCTTTTTTTTTTTTTTTTCTTTATTATTTTTTTGCTTTTTTATCTTATTTTTAAACTGTTCCTTTCATTTTTTTTTTTTTATCATTTTTATTGTTATCTCGGGGAATGTAAATATCCCCTATGATAGCAATAGGTAGTGACAGGTACTCTTTTTTGAAAAAATTGGGGTCTATTAGACCCTAGATCTCTCCTCTGCCCTTAAAGCATCTGACGACACCAAGATCGGTGTGATAAAATGCTTCCCCAATTTCCCAATGGCGCTATTTACATCCGGCGAAATCTAAGTCATATAATGCTTGAAGCTTCCGGTTTCTTAGGCCATAGAGATGTTTGGAGCCACTCTGGTCTCTGATCAGCTCTATGGTCAGCTGGCTGAATCACCGGCTGCATTCTCAGGTTCCCTGTTGAGACAGGAGAGCCAGAGAAAAACACGGAAGACGGTGGGGGGGGGGGCATTCCCTCCCATGGCTTGTAAAAGCAGTCTAGAGGCTAATTAGCCGCTAGGATTGCTTTTACATGAAAGCCGACCGCTGGCTGAAAAGAATGATACCAAGATGATACCTAAACCTGCAGGCATCATTCTGGTATAACCACTCAAAGTCGTGAATGGCGTACCTGAAGACAAAAAAATGGTTAACAATAAAGCACAGTAAACGGTAAAGTATAAAAAATTGCATACCTGAAAAGCAAACATGATAAAACATAATAACAATAAAACATTGCAGAATAGAATACAGTAAAAAAGAGCAGAACAATAGAGAGAGAGAATAGAGAGAAAGAGAACAATGAAACGACAACTATTTTTTTTTATTTTATATATATATTTTTTTTTTACACTTTTTTTGTAACTAACTTTTATAACGGTAACCGGTTCCAGGTTCGGGTCTCTCAAAATGCGATGGCATCTTGGGAGACCCTGTGAAAGTGTGCCTAGTCTGTGCAATGCTGTACCCTACGCTAATACTCAACTAGTGAATGGTAGCGTTCAAAACATTCACCAATGCAAAGACCAGGATTGTCAGGACAGAAGGGACAATAATAGCGGGTGTCACGCCTATATCCGCGCTTGCTGCAGACACAACATCTTTTTTGGGGGGTTCGTTGGGTAGGGGTACTCGGGAGGACATAAAGAAAATGCCTCTCATGCAGCCGACTGCATTTGGTTGGGGATGTGAATGGGGGAAGTACGGGCGCTGCAGAAGCGGTGGGTTCCCAATTAGGATTGGCGAATGCAGCAGGAAGGGCATTATGGGCACGACGGGCCTGTTTGTCTTCTTCTTGGTGGCAGAGGGACACTACTTGTGCTTGCCACCTCACCAGCTTGAACTGCACTTATGGGACTCGCCACGTCACCAAGTGTTACTGCAGTGCTGGTTTGACTACGACCGGGGTGTACTAGGCCGCTGGTGCTTGCCAGTTCAATAAAAAGCTACCAAAAAAACTGTTAGCGATCGCAGGGATCAGGCCTGACTCTGCGAACGCTGCAGTTATGCGTTAAGTGTTTTGTAAGTGACAGTGATCGATCGATACTGCATTTGGGTGGGCTGGGCCGGGCGGAGGGGCAAAATGCAGGTGCTAGCAGGTATCTGGGCTGATCCCGCTAACACTGCGTTTTTGGGAACCCTAAACTGCTGGGGACGCCAGTATAGATCTGATCGGATCAGATATTGATCCGTTCAGATACTATACCACTAAGGGAGGCGTATGCTGCGTGCGTGGGTGTTAGCGGTACTGGCGCTAATCTGAAGCTGCTTGGGGCTGGTGCTTGCCAGTTCACCAAAATACTACCAAAAAAACTGTTAGCGATCGCAGGGATCAGGCCTGACTCTGCGAACGCTGCAATTATGCATTTAGTGTTTTGTAAGTGTCAGTGATCGATCGATACTGCACTTGGGTGGGCTGGGCTGGGCCGGGCGGAGGGGCAAAACGCAGGTGCTAGCAGGTATCTGGGCTGATCCCGCTAACACTGCGTTTTTGGGAACCTTAAACTGCTGGGGACGCTAGTATAGATCTGATCGGACCAGATATTGATCCGTTCAGATACTATACCACTAAGGGAGGTGTACGGTGCGTGCGTGGGTGTTAGCGCTACTGGCGCTAACCTGACGCTGCCTGGGGCTGGTGCTTGCCAGTTCACCAAAATGCTACCAAAAAAACTGTTAGCGATCGCAGGGATCAGGCCTGACTCTGCGAACGCTGCAGTTATGCGTTTAGTGTTTTGTAAGTGACAGTGATCGATCGATACTGCACTTGGGTGGGCTGGGCGGAGGGGCAAAACGCAGGTGCTAGCAGGTATCTGGGCTGATCCCGCTAACACTGCGTTTTTGGGAATCCTAAACTGCTGGGGACGCTAGTATAGATCTGATCGGATCAGATATTGATCCGATCAGATACTATACCACTAAGGGAGGCGTATGCTGCGTGCGTGGGTGTTAGCGGTACTGGCGCTAATCTGACGCTGCCTGAGGCGACGCATATCACCGCCGGGCGATCAGGGGGCTAAACCTTTATTCGGTAATAAACGGCGGGTGCCCTGACACTATAAAAAATAAACGAACTAACCAGCGTCACTCGTAACAGTTATACGGTGATCAGTGGTGAAAGGGTTAACTAGGGGGCCATCAAGGGGTTAAAACATTTATTCGGTAGTATATGGGGGTCCCTGTCGCTATAAAACGCTGACGGCGAACCTAAATATTTAGGTCCCTAACTAGCGTCACCAGCGACACTAATACAGCGATCAGAAAAATGATCGCTTAGCGACACTGGTGACAGGGGGTGATCAAGGGGTTAAAACTTTAATAGGGGGGGTTAGGGGGGTATCCTAGACCTACAGGGGGCTAATACTAACTGTCCCAACGCTGTAACTGTCACAAACTGACACCAATGCAGTAATCAGAAAAAAAAAAAAACTGCTGGTGTCAGTTTGTAACAGGGGGGGGGGGGTGATTGGGGGGGGATCGGGGGGGGGATCGGGGTGTTTTGTGTGCCTGGCATGTTCTACTGTGTGTGTGTAGTGTTGTGCACTCACATACCTGTCTTCTCTCCTCGGGCCGGAACGGAAATTACCGAGCCGAGGAGAGATGACATCATTTCCTTTGCTGCTGTTTAGCATACAGCAGCAAAGGAATGATTCGATTGGCCGGCGGCGATCGCGAGGGGGGGCCACGAACGGATGGCCTCCCCCTCACCTCCGATCGCCGTGGGACAAAAGACGACCGCCTCGGGCACCGGGGGGGGTCCGATCGGACCCCCCACCCGCGGAAGGCAAATCACATATATGTATGTGATTTTGCCTGTCCGTGTCACCTAGCCGACGTACATCGGCGTGAGGCGGTCGTCAAGTGGTTAATCTCAAGGAGGTTGCTTGGTGTTGGTGTCTCTTGTTAATTTCACATTGTACTTTAGAAATGTACCTGAATCCTCACAAACAAACTGTCCTTTTTGAAGGAAAAAACACATAGGCGAGTATAATTGAAACAAAAATTCCTTTATTAAGGGCTCAGAACCAAACAAACAGGGAGGCAACACTGGAGAAACAGCAGAAATTGGCGAAGCCTTGGATTCCCAGGGCAGACATCAATTCTTTAACATCAAAATTGGTGGCCTGAGGAGTCCATATCTAAGGGAGTGCAGTCTGGTCCAGAAGTCCCCGAGATCCGGAAAGCAGCAGATGACATCTGTGTCCCCAGGCTGTGGTACTACAAGAGCCTGCATCTTTTGCCAGACCAGACTGGACCCAGGGTCATCACTTTCTGGTCTTCTTTCCACGCTTCCTTCCTGGCTGTGGCTCTGCTGTTGGAGATGTGGCAGGAGGAGGAGTAGGACCTGGAGGAGGATGAGGACTAGTAGGACCTGGAGGAGGAGGAGGAGTAGTAGAACCTGGAGGAGGAGGAGGACCATGTGTGAGGTCACAAATGTGGGTAGCAGATGTTATTTGGCCCCTCAACCCCTTATTGAGAGCTTCCAACATTAAGGACTCACACATGAGTTGTTGGCCCTTCTCCATCCGCTGCATTTTGCAGGCAATTATGCCAGCAAAGTCCTCCTCCACAGTGGGGGGGGCTGTCAGGGCCTCTGTAGCCTTCCAAAAGAGGCCTATGGCAGCCTCCTCCAGGGTACTCCTCTTCCTGCCACTTTCTCTTTGCAGGTGGCTGGGAGGGACCTGGATATTAGGCAGCCTGCTCGGCCCGGCCACCTCCTGGCTGAGACTTCCCTGTGTATGAAAAAGAGACATGGTTTTAGTTTTTGCATCATCAATCACAATCATAAATTAGTACTCCAAACTAACATCTAGTTAACATCATTGATGGGACAACCAGAAATATTTAGAGGAATGCTGCACCTGGCTCAAGCTGGGCTCCTCCACATGTTGCTGCCTGGAAGGCCCAGGCTGGGCTTCATAAGCCTCAGCTGGGGGGGAAGGAAGCGTGGAAGGAAGACCGGAGAGTGATGACCTGGGTTCAGTCTGGCCTGCCAGAAAATGCAGCCTGTCATAGTACCACATCCTGGGGACATAGATGTCATCTGCAGCTCCGGATCTCTGGGAATCCTGGACCTTCTTGTGCTCCTCAGGCCACCAATTAGGATCTTCAAATAGGTCATGTCTGCCGTGGGGATCACCGTCTTCACAAATTCCAGCAATTGATCTAGTGCTGCCTTCCTCTTTGTTTGGTTCTTATAATGTGGGTGGTTTATCTCCCAAAGACAAGGCAGCTCCCTGAACATCTATGAAGATTGCCATAAAGTCGTTATCTTTCAAGATATCCATTTTCACTGCAAGACACAACACAAGACAAACCCTAATGTCAGGCAAAACTCTCCTAATCTAGTTGCAATATAGGCCTCAATCTAGAAGCAGTATAGGCCTAAGTTTGGCTCTTACCTTCGTTATCACGATCGGCGCCTCCGATACTCCTTCCTCCGCTCACAGATCGTAGTACTACGCACGCGCGTTACACTTTATACACACTGCGCATGCGTGTAACTCCGCCCGCCCCTGACGTTCTTTCTAGTCTATTCCCCACCCCTTTTTGTTCGGCGCAGTGAGTGAAGAGCACATGGCGGAGTCAGAGCAGGTGCGTGTTAATTATAGCAACGAGGAGGAGGAGGAGGAAAGCCCGGATCCGGAAACGTCCCGATCCAGAAGGAGATGATTTAAGGCCTCAAATATGTCCTTTGGTGAGATGTTGGAGATGGTCGACATCCTTAAGAAGGCCGACTATGACGGGAAGTATGGACCTTACCCCAACCCCAATATCAGAAAGGCCAAGATCATGGCGAAAGTGGTCAAAAGTCTGCACCGGAATTTCAGGGTACGACGATCGAAATATCAGCTCAGGAAGCGGTGGTCGGACCTGAAATTAAGAGAGCCCAAGCAGTACAGAAAGATCCGGAGAGTGCTGCAAAAAAGTAAGTAGTTGTGCTGTGTTCCTATTCTTTTTGTCTTTATTACGTTCGTGCTGCTCCATGTGCTTTTCTTAAGTGTTGTACAGTTTAAAATGGCAACTTTCATGTTCATGGGCACATTATTCGTTCGTATCAAACATTTTTCTTTCGGCCTATAAAACACCATTGTTTTGGCCATACGCATTTGCCCACATTTTTTAAGGCCTACTTGTATGAAAAATATTTGGTTGTGTAGATGGGTTTGTGACTAGAATGAAATGCAAACTAGATTCTGTGTAAGGAGAGGACACTCATCAGCTGTTTTCACATCTGGACGCTGGAGCACTAGTGTGGGACACAAGAACACCATTTTTATTAGGGGGGCCACACAGGTGCTCCAGTGGACACTATAGGGGGGTCTCCATCTGTGAAGCTTGTACAAAACAGGTAAAGTATTGAAGCTTGACAAAGAACACTAAAAATTCTACATCTTGGAACTCTGCAAAAATAGACAATTGTACCCCACTTCCAAGCAATGTTTCATCTTTAGAGTTCTGCCATCAAATATCTGTGTGCTAAGTATACCATTTTTCTTTTACATAGGGGAGAAAAGACTCGGAGAACACCCCTCATCCGAGGAGACCACAGACCCCCCACCTCGGGAAGAAGGGTAAATCAACCCAGAACAAGCAGAACAGGAGGAGGAAGACGTGGTGGAAATAGACACCACAACAGGTGAGTGTCTGCGACCACAGGCTCAGGTAAGAGATGGATGCCGGCATATTTATAATACCTGGTTTTTTTTTGGTTTCTCTCTTTTTAGGTGATCGTGATGTTGTGGATCCAGGGCATTTCACCTCGGAAAGTGCACAGATCCTGATCGGGGAGATCACGGGGTGTAATGTTGCATTGGAAAACCTCAAGAAAAACATCAATGATGTTATTCAAAAAAATAATAACATCATTGATGTTTTGGGGAGAGTTTAAAACCCCTCCAAATCCCTTTGTTTTTTTGTGTGCTATAATGTTAAAACATTTTTAGCAATTTTTAGAAAAGCCAAATTTTGAGGATGCACACAGTGTGTCAATATGTGCTATCTGCCATGACGGGAGATCAATGGACGCGTTTTGGGGGTGCAGCCCCTTCCTCAATAATAAAGTAGCTAAGAGGAAGGGGTTTCTCCCCCAAAACACATCCCTTGATCCCCCGTGATGGCAGCTAGCACATGTTGACATTCGTAAATTGGTGTGCATCTTCAAAATTTGGCTTTTCCTGGGGTGACTTCACCCCATCTGAATGCAATATCAAACACAGTTCCTAAATACTCATGTCTGATATTGCCTTCAAGTTTTACCCAATGTGAACTTTGTAAGTTCAAGATTTGTGTCTTTCTTGTTGTTTTGAAACATGCCTGTTTTATCTTAAATGGACATTTCTATTTTTGATAATGCCACCACAAAAATTGAAATACAACAAACATGTTGGTTTGTTTTAAAAACCTTTTCTAAATGCACATGTGATTGTGCAGGTATTAAAAAGATTGTTAATCAAGAATGTGTGGATTATTGTCTCAACGCTACAACACTTTTGTGGTGATGTAATTGCTGCTTTCTGTGACAATGGGTGTTATTTCCTAAGGGCAAATCCACTTTGCACTACAAGTGCAGTTTCAGTGCATTTTCAAGTGCACTTGTAGTGCAAAGTGTATTTGCCTTTAGTAAATAACACCCAACAGTGCTTTGTATAAGGTTACACAATCACGCCATTTTCAGGACTCACCACATTTCGGTCTGGGTCAGCTAAAACAAACACAAGCAGTAAATGTCACCGAAGATTTACTTCATTTTTTTTTTATTTGATCAAGGTTTCACAAATTGTCTGGCATATTGATGGCCCCCCTACCCGCAGAGAACTCAAGGTATCTTAGCCGGACATCACGGGCACTCAGGGAGGGCAAGCCAGGACGGCCACTTTCAAGCGCCGTCAGGGTTGTTTCATTTATAATTCCGGCCTCAGGCCCAACTGAGCCAGCATAGTTGGCAGAATGTTGCCGTAAAAAGTTATGTAGAACACAGCACGCCAGGATTATATGATTCAGTTTATACTCTGCCATATGGATGGGTGTAAGAAATAGGCGGAACCGGCTGTCCATGATTCCAAATGTGTTCTCCACCACTCTTCTGGCTCTGGCCAGCCGGTAATTAAAAACCCTCTGGTCCGGGGTGAGGGTCCTCATCGGGAATGACCGCATAAGGTGGTCCCCCAGCGCAAAGGCTTCATCCGCAACAAAGATGAATGGGAGTCCTTCCACATTGTCTTCTGGAGGTGGCAAGTCCAAGCTGCCATTCTGGAGACACCTGTAAAACTCCGTCTGGGCGATGACTCCACCATCGGACATCCGGCCATTCTTCCCCACGTCCACATACAGGAACTCATAATTAGCCGACACCACCGCCAACATCACAATACTATTGATCCCTTTATAATTATAATAGTATGACCCCGAGTTGGGTGGTGGGATGATGTGGACATGTTTCCCATCAATTGCCCCTCCGCAGTTAGGAAAGTCCAACCGCTGGGCAAAGTGGGAGGCCACAGTCTGCCATTCCTGTGGCGTGGAAGGAAACTGTGGAGGAAAAAAAAAAATTAGTCTTTTTGCAAATTAAGACATGGAAAGCAGATTAGACACAAGCATTCTTGGCCAACATCAAGACAACATTTATTAATGGGAATTTTTAAACACCAAAATATAAGGTACACCTATCAGATCCCCCCTCCCCCACCCCCTCTCATGGGCCATTTCTAACATTATAGGGGGAGGGGAGCTCTTGGACAGGTAACCCTCTCCACTTCATTGAGAGATGAATGTCTAAAAAATGGGTATTACTTTGAACAGCCCCTCCTTAGCTACACTATTGGCAGCCCACTGGACAGGTAAGAAGTGTCATAATACAAAGATATAAATACACATTGTACACATTTGAGCACATTTGGACATTCTGCTATTACCTATCAAGATAATAATAGGATACAAAAACTGGAAACAGTACCATTTGAAAGTATACCGGCAGGCCCTTGCACTACATGCTTTGGGGAATTCATCAATAAATCTGACCACAAAAGAGATGGGTATAGTGTGTATGGGTTTGGCAAAGTCAGCAGATAGATGATTGAGGATAGATAGAGAATTGGGATCAGCTGACTTAGCAGTTGGGGGGAGGGAGGGTTAAAAATGATTTGGGGACACCACAAAAACAAGCCTCTGGCACTCTGCCTGAATTTAAAGCACAAATCACATTTCTAAACATTTTAGGAGTTGTTTGGGGTAAAGCACTACTATGGAGCTGATAAAATACATTGTTAAGTGACTACATGAGGTGAATATAGGGGCAGGAGAGCATGCTGGGGAGGTAAGTGAAGGCAAATATGTATGAAGGACAAAAAAAATTACATAAAATTCCAGCATGAATGAGGACAAAGGGGACATTCACAGCATATTACAATCATGGTAATTAGGGAATGAGGAAAGAAATACAATATATTAGCAAACATTATATACAATAAAATGTGATATTAAAGGATAAAAATCTTACCTTCATATACTCCTTCTGCAGGACCTGGATGATGGCAGAACAGGTCTCTGGGATAATGATCCCCAGAGCCTGGGGGGAGATGCCTGTCGAGAACTTCAAGTCCTGCAGGCTTCTCCCCGTCACCAAGTACCGCAGGGTGGCGATGAGCCTCTGCTCCGGAGTGATGGCTTGCCTCATGCAGGTATCCTGCCTGCTGATATAGGGGGTCAGCAAAGCCAACAAATGGTGAAATACGGGGTCCGTCATCCTGAGAAAGTTCCTAAAATCATCAGGATTATTCTCATGGATCTCACAGAGCAAAGGCATATGAGAGAACTGGTCACGCTGAAGCAACCAATTCTTGGTCAATGAACTCCTCCCCACCCTGTTCATGGACTGGACATGTGTCAAGGTCAGGACCCCAACACCAAGCCCCCACACAGTACGAACTCTACGAGGAGTACGTATACGCAACATGGCTAGAAAACGGTCGGCTGCTCAGAACGCAGTAACAGAACGCACTGAAGAACAGCAAGGCCTGTGAAGAGCGACCTGAAAAACAGTAACGAACGAACAAGAACACAATGACAAGTCACGCGTAGCTTTCTTGCACGCACTAAAGAGCAGATACAAACCCACAAGCACAAACTGAACCGCAGAAAACGATCTGAAAGCCACGAGTCTGAAAAAGCGTGAATCATCTCTCACCAAACTTTTACTAACACGAGAGTAGCAAAAGGAGCCCAAAGGGTGCCGCGCTTGGTTCTGAAATGGCCTTTTCTAGTCTCGTCGTACGTGGTTGACGTCACCCGCGTTCTTGGCGATCGGAAATTCCGACAACTTTGTGCGACCGTGTGTACGCAAAACAAGTTTGAGCCAACATCCGTTGGAAAAAATCCTAGGATTTTGTTGTCGGAATGTCCGATCAATGTCCGACCGTGTGTACGGGGCATTAGTGTAGTGTTGGTGCACTTACTTGGATGTCTTCTCTCCTCGGCGCCGGAACGAAAAGACCGACACGAGGAGAGATGACATCACTTCCTCTGCCGCTGTTTACATTACAGCAGCAGAGGAAGATTGTCATTCGTTGGGAGCAATCGCGAGGGGGTGGCCACGAATGAGTGGCCTCCCCCTCAGCATGGATCGCTCCCCTAACGATGCCGACCGCCTCGGGCACCCGCGGGAGGCAAATCATGTATGAGATATATTATGCCATTCTGCCGCAGTATATCTGCGTTAGGCGGTCGGCAAGTGGTTAAAACTGAATGAAGGTTTCCTGTCAGCTTCATCCCACAATGCATAGCCACAAGGCAGTTATAGAAAATAACGATGATTGGATCTTAGTAAAAACATACAGTGGGGACGGAAAGTATTCAGACCCCCTTACATTTTTCACACTGTTATATTGCAGCCATTTGCTAAAATCATTTAAGTTCATTTTATTTTCCTCATTAATGTACACACAGCACCCCATATTGACAGAAAAACACAGAATTGTTGACATTTTTGCAGATTTATTAACCACTTCGCGCCCACACTAATTGCCGGGAGGCCGTCCCTGGACGTCCTCCTGTTTACTTCCACGATGCACACTCCCGCGGGCGTGCATCAGGGAAGTTCTGTGCTGGCCATGTCCCTTGGACACAGCCAGTCACAGATCGCTGTAAACGGCCAATCATAGCGGCCGTTTTCAGCGCGATCGGCAGTGCCAATGAGAGATGATCTCATATGTAAACATATGAAATCATCTCTCATTGCCGGCTCTCCCTCCTCACACAGAGAAAGTGTGTGAGGAGGGAGAGCGAACCGCTGCAGCATGAGTAAAAAAACAAACGAAAAAAAAAAAGGGACGTCAGTGCCATCTGTCCCCACTGTCATCTGTCCTGAACTGTATTAGGAGTGTACAGTATAGGGGAGTAGACAGTACAGGGGGTACAGGGGGTAGGTAAGTGGGCATAATAAAGATATATTTTCCTCAAGCAGAGCTGCACAGGGAAGCTGCTCTCACAGATCCTACCTATTCTGGTAGGCTGTCACAAAGAGAGAAATAAAGGGGGATGGGTGGAGAAGGAAGGAAGGAAGGAAGGAAGGAAGGAAGGAAGGAAGGAAGGAAGGAAGGAAGGAAGGAAAGAGAAAAAGAGAGAAAGAAAGATGGAAGGAAAGAAAGAAAGAGAAAAAAAGATGGAAGGAAAGAAAGAAAGAGAAAGAAATATGAATGGAAACAAAGAGAGAAAGAAAGAAAGAGAAAAAGAGAAAGAAAGAGAAAGATGGAAGGAAAGAAAGAAAGATGGAAGGAAAGAAAGAGAAAGAAAGAAAGAAAGAAAGAAAGAAAGAAAGAAAGAAAGAAAGAAAGAAAGAAAGAAAGAAAGAAAGAAAGAAAGAAAGAAAGATGGATCGAAGGAAAGAAAGAAAGAAGAAAGAAAGAAAGAAAGAAAGAAAGAAAGAAAGAAAGAAAGAAAGAAAGAAAGAAAGAAAGAAAGAAAGAAAGAAAGAAAGAAAGAAAGAAAGAGAAAGAAAGATGGATGGAAGGAAAGAAAGAAAGAGAAAGAAAGATGGATGGATGGAAGGAAAGAAAGAAAGAGAAAGAAAGATGGATGAAAGGAAAGAAAGAAAGAGAAAGAAAGATGGATGGAAGGAAAGAAAAAAAGATGTAAGGAAAGAAAGAAAGAGAAAGCAAGATGTAAGGAAAGAAAGAAAGAGAAAGAAAGATGGAAGGGAAGAAAGAAAGAGAAAGAAAGATGGAAGGAAAGAAAGAAAGAGAAAGAAAGATGGATGGAAGGAAAGAAAGAAAGAGAAATAAAGATGGATGGAATGGATGGAAGGAAAGAAAGAGAAAGAAAGATGGAAGGAAAGAAAGAAAGATGGATGGAAGGAAAGAAAGATGGATGGAAGGAAAGAAAGAAAGATGGAAGGAAAGAAAGAAAGAGAAAGAAAGAAAGAAAGAAAGAAAGAAAGAAAGAAAGAAAGAAAGAAAGAAAGAAATAGAAGGAAAGATGGATGGAAGGAAAGAAAGAAAGAGAAAGAAAGGAAGGAAGGAAGGAAGGAAGGAAGGAAGGAAGGAAGGAAAGAAAGAAAGAAAGAAAGAAAGAAAGAAAGAAAGAAAGAAAGAAAGAAAGAAAGAAAGAAAGAAAGAAAGAAAGAAAGAAAGAAAGAAAGAAAGAAAGAAAGAAAGAAAGAAAAAAAGAGAAAGAAAGATGGATGGAAGGAAAGAAAGAGAAAGAAAGAAAGAAAGAAAGAAAGAAAGAAAGAAAGAAAGAAAGAAAGAAAGAAAGAAAGAAAGAGAAAGAAAGATGGAAGGAAAGAAAGAAAGAAAGAAAGAAAGAAAGAAAGAAAGAAAGAAAGAAAGAAAGAAAGAAAGATGGAAGGAAGGAAAGAAAGAAAGAGAAAGAAAGATGGATGGAAGAAAAGAAAGTAAGAGAAAGAAAGATGGATGGAAGGAAAGAAAGAAAGAGAAAGAAAGATGGATGGAAGGAAAGAAAGAAAGAGAAATAAAGATGGACGGAAGGGAAGAAAGAAAGAGAAAGAAAGATGGAAAGAAAGAAAGAAAGAAAGAAAGAGAAAAAAGATGGAAGGAAAGAAAGAAAGAGAAAGAAAGAAAGATGGAAAGAAAGAGAAAGAAAGATGGAAGGAAAGAAAGAAAGAGAAAAAAAAGATGGAAAGAAAGAAAGAAATAGAAAGAAAAGATGGAAGGAAAGAAAGAAAGAGTAAGAAAGAAAGATGGAAAGAAAGAGAAAGAAAGATGGAAGGAAAGAAAGAAAGAGAAAAAAAGATGGAAAGAAAGAAAGAAATAGAAAGAAAGATGGAAGAAAAGAAAGAAAGAGAAAGATGGATGGATGGATGGAAAGAATGAGGGATGGAAGGAAAGAAAGAAAGACAGAAAGAAAGAAAGAAAGAAAGAAAGAAAGAAAGAAAGAAAGAAAGAAAGATGGATGGAAGGAAAGAAAGAAAGATGGAAGGAAAGAAAGAAAGAGAAAGAAAGAAAGAAAGATGGAAGGAAAGAAAGATGGAAGGAAAGAAAGAAAGAGAAAGAAAGATGGACGGAAAGAAAGAAGGAGAAAGAAAGATGGAAGGAAAGAAAGAAAGAGAAAGAAAGATGGACGGAAAGAAAGAAGGAGAAAGAAAGATGGAAGGAAAGAAAGAAAGAGAAAGAAAGATGGAAGGAAGGAAAGAAAGAAAGAGAAAGAAAGATGGAAGGAAGGAAAGAAAGAAAGAGAAATAAAGATGGATGGAAGGGATGGAAAGAAAGAAAGAAAGAAAGAAAGAAAGAAAGAAAGAAAGAAAGAAAGAAAGAAAGAAAGAAAGAAAGAAAGAAAGAAAGAAAGATGGAAGGAAAGAAGAAAAGAGAAAGAAAGATGGAAGGAAAGAAAGAAAGAAAGAAAGAAAGAAAGAAAGAAAGAAAGAAAGAAAGAAAGAAAGAAAGAAAGAAAGAAAGAAAGAAAGAAAGAAAGAAAGAAAGAAAGATGGATGGAAGAAAAGAAAGTAAGAGAAAGAAAGATGGATGGAAGAAAAGAAAGTAAGAGAAAGAAAGATGGATGGAAGGAAAGAAAGAAAGAGAAAGAAAGATGGATGGAAGGAAAGAAAGAAAGAGAAATAAAGATGGACGGAAGGGAAGAAAGAAAGAGAAAGAAAGATGGAAGGAAAGAAAGAAAGAGAAAGAAAGATAGAAAGAAAGAAAGAAATAGAAAGAAAGATGGAAGGAAAGAAAGAAAGAGAAAGAAAGAAAGATGGAAAGAAAGAGAAAGAAAGATGGAAGGAAAGAAAGAAAGAGAAAAAAAAGATGGAAAGAAAGAAAGAAATAGAAAGAAAGATGGAAGGAAAGAAAGAAAGAGAAAGAAAGAAAGATGGAAAGAAAGAGAAAGAAAGATGGAAGGAAAGAAAGAAAGAGAAAAAAAGATGGAAAGAAAGAAAGAAATAGAAAGAAAGATGGAAGGAAAGAAAGAAAGAGAAAGAAAGAAAGATGGAAAGAAAGAGAAAGAAAGATGGAAGGAAAGAAAGAAAGAGAAAAAAAAAAAAGATGGAAAGAAAGAAAGAAATAGAAAGAAAGATGGAAGAAAAGAAAGAAAGAGAAAGATGGATGGATGGATGGAAAGAATGAGGGATGGAAGGAAAGAAAGAAAGAAAGAAAGAAAGAAAGAAAGAAAGAAAGAAAGAAAGAAAGAAAGAAAGAAAGAAAGAAAGAAAGAAAGAAAGAAAGAAAGATGGATGGAAGGAAAGAAAGAGAAAGAAAGAAAGAAAGATGGAAGGAAAGAAAGATGGAAGGAAAGAAAGAAAGAGAAAGAAAGATGGACGGAAAGAAAGAAGGAGAAAGAAAGATGGAAGGAAAGAAAGAAAGAAAGAGAAAGAAAGATGGACGGAAAGAAAGAAGGAGAAAGAAAGATGGAAGGAAAGAAAGAAAGAGAAAGAAAGATGGAAGGAAGGAAAGAAAGAAAGAGAAATAAAGATGGATGGAAGGGATGGAAAGAAAGAAAGAAAGAAAGAAAGAAAGAAAGAAAGAAAGAAAGAAAGAAAGAAAGAAAGAAAGAAAGAAAGAAAGAAAGAAAGAAAGAGAAAAAAAAGATGGAAAGAAAGAAAGAAATAGAAAGAAAGATGGAAGGAAAGAAAGAAAGAAAGAAAGAAAGAAAGAAAGAAAGAAAGAAAGAAAGAAAGAAAGAAAGAAAGAAAGAAAGAAAGAAAGAAAGAAAAAGATGGATGGATGGAAAGAAAGAAAGAGAAAAATGGAAGGAAAGAAAGAAAAATGGAAGGAAAGAAAGAAAGAAAAATGGAAGGAAAGAAAGAGAAGGGGGTGGAGGAAGAAGGGAAGGAAGAGCATCCCCTACATCAGTGTACTCACTGGGACGCAGGAGGGACTGGAGGGACTGGATGGATGGATGGATGGATGGATGGATGGATCAGACTCCCCTTTTCCTTTTCTGTTTTCTTCTTCAGCATGAATCTTCCCGCCCACACATCCCCTTCTCTGAGGCAGAGCAGAGAACACTGCCGAGGAGAGTGGGCGGGGCAGACACAGGAGGAGAGGGCGGGAGGAGGAGGAGCAGAAGCTCTCTCTCCTCTTCTGTTTGGCTGTGCGGGCAGCAGGGGGAGGGGGGAGATCTGTCAGAACAGGCTATGCTGAGCTGCTCTCCCTGTCTGTGATCCGGAGATGTACGTGAGCTTCGATCACACATCTCACTCGCAGCCTTGTTATCTCTCCCTGTAACAAAACGAGGGGACTCAGGACTGTGTGATGGCGGATACCTCTGCTGCTGGAAGAGGCGGCTCTCTGATTAGGTAAACAATCCAGCTGTGCAAGGCCTCTATGACTGCGAGGCCTGAGGCCACCGCCTATTTCGCCTAATTAGAGAGCCGCCTCTGGTCCCCACTGTCATCTGTCCCCACTGCCATCTGTCCCCAGTGCCACATATAAGTGCCATCTATCATCAGTGCCACATATTAGTGCCATCTGTCATCAGTGCCACATATTAGTGCCATCTGTCATCAGTGCCACCTGTCAGTGTCACGTGCCATCTGTTATCAGTGTCATCAGTGCCACGTATTAGTGGTATCTGTCATCAGTGTCACGTGTCATCAGTGCCACGTATCAGTGCCATCTGTCATCAGTGTCATGTGTCATCAGTGCCACATATTAGTGCCATCTGTCATCAGTGCCACGTATTAGTGCCATCTGTCATCGGTGCCATGTATTAGTGCCATTTGTCATCAGTGCCACATCAGTGTCATCAGTGCCACGTATCAGTGCCATCTGTCGTCAGTGCCACGTCAGTGTCACGTGTCATTGTCCTGGTTCTCCAGGGGCTTCAAAAGTGTAATAGTTAGTCAACAAGTTAGATGTGTACTTTATGCTCCTAGAACACCTGATGGTGCTCCGTGCATGTTGGGCCTCTCTATGTGGCCAGGTTGTGAAAAAGTCCCACACATGTGGTGTCGTAATACTCAGGAGGAGTAGCAGAATGTATTTTGGGTTTTATTTGTGGTATACACATGCCATGTGAGAGAAATAACCTATTACAATGACAATTTTGTGTGGAAAAAAAAATCTTCATTTTGCAAAGAATTGTGGGAAAAAATGACAGCATCAAAAAGCTCACCATGCATCTTACTAAATACCTTGGAATGTCTACTTTCAAAAAAGGGGTCATTTGGGGGGTATTTGTACTTTCCTGACTTGTTCGGGTCGCAAGAATTGAGATAGGCCACCAGTACATCAAGTGTGAGCAATTTTTTATGATTTGCACCACAACTTGTAGACTCTCTAACTTTCACAAAGACCAAATAATATCCACTAATTTGGGTTATTTTTACCAAAGATATGTAGCAGTATAAATTGTGGCCAAAATTTATGAAGACAAATTAATAATTTGCCAAATTTTATCACAGAAACTAAGAAAAATTTGTTTTTTTTTCAAAATTTTCTGTCTTTTTTCATTTACAGCGCAAAAAATAAAAAACCCAGAGGTGATCAAATACCACCAAAAGAAAGCTCTATTTGTATGAAAAAAAGGACAAAAAATTCATTTGGGTACAGTATTACATGACTGCGTAATTGTCATTCAAAGTGTGAGACCGCTAAAAGCTGAAAATTGGTCTGGGCAGGAGGGGGGTTTAAGTGCCCAGTAGGGCAGAACCAATAGGACAAGTAAAGAAAATAGTCATTAATATTGTTTTAAAAACCCAACACATTCCAAATATATGTACTAGAATGTGTAATTCCTCCCACTTAATGGGTCCCCTTTCACTGTCAGAAGCCCAGTTAAATCCACAAAGAATTTACATTTACATTTCACATAACAGAATATGTTGTAGAACTGAGGCCAAACTCGAAAATGGTGACTATCTTGATATGGATGACAGAGGGAATTCAGAGAACAAATCAGGACACTGCAGGTCAAGGGTAGACTATAGGACTACTCTTAACGTTGTCTATTTTAAAGGTGTATGTTAATTAAAACATTGTCTTCATATGATGTATCCTGCATAATGCAGGCTGGCTTTAGAAACATTATTATAAATATATACAGTGGGGACGGAAAGTATTCAGACCCCCTAAATTTTTCACTCTTTGTTATATTGCAGCCATTTGCTAAAATCATTTAGGTTCATTTTTTTCCTCATTAATGTACACACAGCACCCCATATTGACAGAAAAACACGGAATTGTTGACATTTTTGCAGATTTATTAAAAAAGAAAAACTGAAATATCACATGGTCCTAATTATTCAGACCCTTTGCTCAGTATTTAGTCGAAGCACCCTTTTGATATAATACAGCCATGAGTCTTTTTTTGGGAAAGATGCAACAAGTTTTTCACACCTGGATTTGGGGATCCTCTGCCATTCCTCCTTGCAGATCCTCTCCAGTTCTGTCAGGTTGGATGGTAAACGTTGGTGGACAGCCACTTTTAGGTCTCTCCAGAGATGCTCAATTGGGTTTAAGTCAGGGCTCTGGCTGGGCCATTCAAGAACAGTCAGGGAGTTGTTGTGAAGCCACTCCTTCATTATTTTAGCTGTGTGCTTAGGTTCATTGTCTTGTTGGAAGGTAAACCTTCGGCCCAGTCTGAGGTCCTGAGCACTCTGGAGAAGGTTTTCTTCCAGGATATCCCTGTACTTGGCCGCATTCATCTTTCCCTCGATTGCAACCAGTCGTCCTGTCCTTGCAGCTGAAAAACACCCCCACAGTATGATGCTGCCACCACCATGCTTCACTGTTGGGACTATATTGGACAGGTGATGAGCAGTGCCTGGTTTTCTCCACACATACTGCTTAGAATTAAGGCCAAAAAGTTCTATCTTGGTCTCATCAGAGCAGAGAATCTTATTTCTCACCATCTTGGAGTCCTTCAGGTGTTTTTTTTAGCAAAGTCCATGCAGGCTTTCATGTGTTTGCACTGAGGAGAGGCTTCCGTTGGGCCACTCTGCCATAAAGCCCCGACTGGTGGAGGGCTGCAGTGATGGTTGACTTTCTACAACTTTCTCCCATCTCCCGACTGCATCTCTGGAGCTCAGCCACAGTGATCTTTGGGTTCTTCTTTACCTCTCTCAAAATCAAAATTACGTATATGTAGGTGGGCCTGGGGACCATATATCAGTGGAAATAGGAGATTTCAAATTGGACTAACATAGTCTCTAATTTTACTTACACGTAAAGTATTCAAATTGGAAAACAGGACCTCGGAGAACAGCCAGTATTGGGAATAGTTCAATTATCGAATGAAAAATGTCACTAAAAAAGTAAAGAAGGGGGGGAAAAGGAAAAAAAAAAAATGAAGAGAAAAAGAAGGAAAAGAAAAGAAAAAGGGGAGCAATTTATGTGCCAGGTAATGCTATCCAAAAAATGTAAATAAGCAACGGTAGTTGCAATACAAGTGGAGACAAATCAAAATATAAATAGATTTACACTCACCAATAGTGTAATCTAGAGTGGGAGGCAATGGCTGGGAAAGCCAATCTGCAGCCAATGCAGCCACACAGCCTTGTGTGCAGGCGCCTCCCCTATTTCTCCCCATTGTCCATTCGTCCCTGGTCTGTTCCTATTGACTCCTCTATCCTATTATGTCCCAGTTGCGCCCCGCCCTCATGGTATTTATATTTTAGTGCAATTTAGGTTAACATTTATTGTTTCTAAAAAAATTTCCCTTTGCTGTTTCCTTTGAAGTTATGGCCGATTTTTGTGGGGAAGGTTGGGAGGATCTTATGACTAGAATTCAAACAACTCATACTACCTCAAATGTCTCAGATACTGAACTAGACAAATATTTTATCAGGTTTCAACGGCTACTAGAGAAGAAGGTTCGTGTCTATTGGCACAAGGTCTATTTTGAAAAATATGTAGATAATAAGATTGTTCCCTGGGGTCTAAGAATTCAAACATTCCCTAATATTAAAAAAATCAATGACCCCTTAAAAAAGGCTTGGGAAGATAATTTACAAATGTGTTCCTTCAATATGATTCGCATGCTCTGTGAGGAGTATGACAAGGAACTGGAGTTGCTAGACATCTCCATTAATGAATGGCTTACTGATCGAGCTGCTGATGTGTCCTCCTCAAGGTTTGCCCAAAGGGAGAAGGATCTCCGCGCTCACCTTGAGGACTACACAATTGACATAATCAATGCGAAAGAGAATAAATTCCTGCGGGACAAACTTGCCCATACAAACGGTTATGCTTATAGATGGGATGGTAATATTCCTAAAAAACCTTTCACCAAACCGAATTCTGACAATGTACCTAAAAATAACACTGAAATACCTAATGTTTTCTCCACTTCTTTTTCCTCCAGTTCATCTACCACTTATCGTGAACTTTCACAAGATGGAATCCCTAAAAAAAGAAAGAGTGAATTACCCACTTCCTTTACAGATTCCATTCGACGCACCTTTGGAATCACTAATTCGGCCAAGCCCCTTGGGGCTCGCCTTAAAACTACGAGCACCTCTACCCCACTCGCACGAGCACTACCACGGCCACCTTCCACTTCCTCTCGCACTGCACAGTCGGCACTCCCCACGACCACTTCTGCAACACTTGCTCTTCCTGCTCCCATCGGAAGACGGGTAAGTGAACCTACTTTAACTACCATGTTCCCTACAGCCTCTCAGGCTATTGACCCTAAGTTGGCTCCCATTTTTTTATCCCAAGCCTTGGACTCAACACAGAGTCCAACAATATAGCACCTACCGTTTCCACATCACAATGCACCTTGGATTTAGATGTGGTGAATCTTTCCTCCTTTCCCCTAAGCAAACATCAGATAAAAGTCCTATAATTAGGTCTCACGTTTTGTCCCTCAGCCGATTTTGATAAATTTCAATTTATCAAGGACATACAACTATTTGCTAGAAAGCTGATGTTTAAGATTATCTTTGATAAATCCAGTATAAACCAGACAGCAGACCCAGTACCTGAAAATAGTGCCCCCACAGTAGCCGAAATTCAGGCTATTGAAGACCTACTTACTCTCCTTGAAGAAGGTGGTACAGAGGATGAATGTCTGTGGGAATCTGATAACCACGGCATTATTGCCTCTGGAGTGTCTTCCCCCCCCCCGTTATCTTTCAAACCTAAATCTACAAGTTTTCCTAATCTCTCTGCAAACCCCAATATTTGGGCCTTTGTGGAACAGATTAGTAGAACCATCAAAGAAATGGATTTTCCTACCTTGCATTCTTCTAATTTATCTTGTGCCGAGAGACGGGCCCTTAAATCTCTGCAAGATCACAGTGGCTTGGTTATAAAACCCGCCGATAAAGGCGGCAATGTGGTTGTCATGGATGTTGCGGCGTATGAGACCATGTGCCGCAACATCCTTGACAACCAGGATTGGTATAGACCCATCTCACGTACACTCGTTGAAAACTTTACTTCTGAATATTATGAGCTCATTTTCTCTGCCTATCAAAAGGGAACCATAGACATTAACACCTGGAAGTTTCTTAACGTCCATAATCCAAGAATACCTACTTTCTATGCTCTACCTAAGTTGCATAAGTCGCTAAAAAAAAAACCTGGACGTCCGATTGTGTCAGGGTGCTCAAGTTTGACAGAAAATGCTAGCGCTCTTGTGGACAAATACCTAAATCCACATGTACATGCCCTTCCTTCTTATGTTCAGGATACGGTGCACCTCCTCCGTATTTTGGGGGACTTGCAAGTTCCACAGGATACATGGCTGGTTGCACTGGATGTTGAGAGCCTATATAACACAATACCGCATAATCTTGGCACTGAAGTTATTTCCAAATTGTTGGAGGATAGAGGCCCTAAATTCAAGGCATACAATGATTTTGTGGTTGATCTTTTACGCTTTATCCTAACACGTAACCATTTTCTATTTGGTACTTCCCACTTCCTCCAGGTACAAGGCGTGGCCATGGGCACGAAATGTGCGCCATCCTACGCCAACTTGTACCTGGGGGGGTGGGAAAAAGACCTGTTTTCTAATCATCATTTGGCTGATTTCCTGTGCCACGTGATTTCGTGGCACAGGTATATTGATGATATTATTTTCTTTTGGTCTGGTACTCGTGAACATCTCACGAGATTTATAGAGATTTTGGCGGTTAACTCATATAATCTCAAGTTTACAATGGAATGTAGCCAGACAAGAATTACCTTTCTTGATCTGGAAATACGAGTTGATTCTAATGGAAACATCTCCTCATCCCTGTACCGTAAGAAAACGTCAGGGAATACTATCCTGCATGCTAACAGTGCTCACCCTAAACCATTGCTAAATAGTATCCCCTATAGTCAATATCTACGGATTAAACTAAACTGCACGGACGAGAAGGACTTTCTCGTGGCCGCACAGGACCTGTACGAAAGATTAAAAAGAAGAGGTTACAGCCAGAAATTGTTGAAACAGGCTTTCAACAAAGTTAAAAAACTAGATCGGAAAAAATTGTTGTATACTATCAAGAAGAAGGACACTTCTCAGCCGGTCCGACTTATTACTCAATTTTCCCAACATCATAATGAGGTGAGGAACATTCTTCAACAATACTGGCCCCTCCTTACAGCAGACCATACTATTAAAAAATATATTCAATCTCAACCTCAAATTACCTACCGTCGTTCCCCCTCGTTACCGGATAAAGTCATAGTGAGCCACCATGCACCCAAACTAGAATTTTCTTCATCAGTGACTGGCACATTTCCATGCGGTCACTGTGATATATGTGAGTTCATTTACGATGTACGTGAAAAACCGCTTCCGAATGGCCAAAGACACAAAATCAAACATAAAGTCACTTGCCAAACCACGGGCATAGTTTATCTTGCTACTTGTACTTGTGGCAGTTACTATGTCGGCAAAACTAAACGTCAGTTCTGTGTCAGGATTCGTGATCACGTCAAACCTTTATACAAAGGTAAAATTTCTACATCTATTAACCGACATATAGCAGTACACCATGACTTTAATCCCCATGTTGTGGGATTTACAGCATTGGAACATATCCCTACACATGTTAGGGGTGGAGACATTGATCAAAAATTACTCCAATTGGAAACTAAATGGATACATACCTTGGATGCCACCAGACACCCAGGGCTCAACGAAGGCATCAGTTTTAAGCCATTTTTGTAGGTCGGCTGTTTTTCTCCCCATTCCCCCCTCCCCCCCCTTTCATCCCCCACCCCCTTTCCCCTCCCAAATGGGATTAACACAGCCCACCTTTAAATCATGACCTTTTTTCATATCATAATTATATTTATTTACATTATTTGGTTGTATATTCCTCCCTAGGTAGCTCCTTCCCACCTTAGAGATCGGTCCTGATGGATCAAGTTATGGCATCCTTTGTTCTCCTCCCCATCTATATTTTCCCCTTTGTTACTACCCAACTTAATTCAAACAGACAGATTTATCTAGTACCATTGGGATACCCTTAATGTTTCACCTATGTATAGATCGTTCCATGTTGTCATATCACTAGCTGTTCCTTATGCTGCTTACATTATTTTGTCATTTACATGTGTGTTAATTTGCGAGCTGTCTAGGCGACCTGTGTGGGTACATGCCGGGGACTATGTGTGTTTCCTTATCCCTCTCTTCCCTTCATCTTTTTCAGCCTTGTGTGCAGGCGCCTCCCCTATTTCTCCCCATTGTCCATTCGTCCCTGGTCTGTTCCTATTGACTCCTCTATCCTATTATGTCCCAGTTGCGCCCCGCCCTCATGGTTGCCTTTCTGCCCCTTTCCAGACTGTCACCCGTTGCGGCCAACTGTCTACGGGTCCCTGTATCCCAGGATGGTATTGGTGCTGTCTCCGGTGTCATTAGCCCTTTTATATGAGATACATCCCAGCTGTATGGACACCCAAGGGCATTGGTTCGTCCATTGCCCGCCTCTACCACTGCGCATTGGTTTAATCCTCCTTTTCCAGGTATCTTGCTGCCTATTGCGGCAATTGTATACTGCGCAGTGCACAGGACTCGGTCACACGAACCATAGTACGATTGGGTAAGTACTTCTTTGCCTTGTTGACCGCTCCCCTCTACTCTCCTTCGGATTGGGCTTGTATTGAGCTGACAGTGCATACTTTTATCCCCCAGCTTGTTCTGATTGGCGTTTTTATTGGCTGCAGATTGGCTTTCCCAGCCATTGCCTCCCACTCTAGATTACACTATTGGTGAGTGTAAATCTATTTATATTTTGATTTGTCTCCACTTGTATTGCAACTACCGTTGCTTATTTACATTTTTGGATAGCATTACCTGGCACATAAATTGCTCCCCTTTTTCTTTCCTTTTCCTTCTTTTTCTCTTCTTTTTTTTTTTTTTTTTCCTTTTCCCCCCCTTCTTTACTTTTTTTAGTGACATTTTTTATTCGATAATTGAACTATTCCCAATACTGGCTGTTCTCCGAGGTCCTGTTTTCCAATTTGAATACTTTACGTGTAAGTAAAATTAGAGACTATGTTAGTCCAATTTGAAATCTCCTATTTCCACTGATATATGGTCCCCAGGCCCACCTACATATACGTAATTTTGCCTGTATATATTTCTTTAGGCATATTCTCCGTCAGGTCTCTCTTATTGTCCCCTGCAGCTACCTACCTTGATCTCTATTTCTGAGGCTCTGCTTCGGAGGCACTTAGCATCTATCCCTGGTAAACTGCAGGTAATCCATCTTATAGATAGCCTGTTTTGGGGCATTTTGGCACCTGTGGTGTGTGGGAGGGCTTCTGGAGACCTTTTTGGGTGGCGGGGCATAGTTCTCCTTGACGGCTCGCAAACATATGGTGATATGTGTATATATATACTAATTTATATCTTAACATATCAACTGCTCCTAAACATTCATTGACTGCTATATCTTTCTTTATAGAAAACTCTGTAGCTATTTAGGTATCAAACAACTGTCCTTGAAGAAGCCAAAATCGGCGAAACATGTCGGACATCTGAATACTTACTCACAGAACTGGCCGTCACAATCATCAGGCCAAGTGATGTGAAATATTTTTTGCTACAGAATTGATTTTAGAATTTCTTTGCACACCTCGTTCATGTGATTGTTATGTCTAAATTTTATTGAATTTTGTTAAATAAATAGAATTTTTTACTCTCAAGCATTGTATTCTGTTTCTCTTGGCACCGCCATAATCCCTACTCCCCCCCCCCCCCCCCAAACTGATTTTCAAACTACTGGGATGAGGTGTCGTATCACACCAAGGGTCGCTCAGCCAAACTCCTAAATTTGCATATATGAAGGTAAGAGTATTCGACTAGAACTAGATTTGATTTTTCCACAATACTTTATCACCCTGTAAGCCCTGGTTCACACTGATGCGATTTGGTATGCATTCCAGAAAGCATAGAATCGCATGACAAGTGAAATAACATGACTTTCTATGGTGGCTGTTCACATACACGCACTCCAAATGCAATGCATTTTTTTTAAATGGTCCTGCGTGTGCTTGGTGCAGTGCGATGCGATTTTCATCTCAATATAGTCTACTGGAAACTGCATAGAAAACGCATAGGTGTTCAAAGACTGAGTGCTTTTTTTAGCAGGCTATAGTGTCTTTCTGAGCTGATTTCCAGAGAGAGAATAACAGTTGTATCCAAATCGCAGTGGAACTGCACCTGAACCTGGAATAAATCGCACTGAACATTATTGAAATCGCAATAAAAACCTCAGTCAAATCACACCATTTAAGTGTGAACCTAGGCCAAGGGTTTTTTCACACAAGCAGTGTTGCCCAACACAGCTTAAATGCAAGCACAAGGAAAATAGCCTAGTTTCCTATTGTTTCAGATCACACTAATGTCCTCCATTGGTTTGCGCTGAAAGTAATAGGATATGGTGGATTTTTTCTTCAGTGTATAGTAATAGTATATATTAAAAAAAAAGAGAAAGGAGTAATAAAATGCACTAGAACACCGGCAAAAAATGCATTACAGTGCAACTTAAAAACACATGCCAGCATGCACGGTAACAACCATAACTTAAACACTTTTTTATATTTTTTAGGCACACCAGGACGTTCCAGCAGATGCCTTCCTTCCTTAGCTCCATAGGAGCATTCGAGCCTGTTACCCTGTTCTATAGAGACGTTTGATGGAAACTGCCAAGATCTGCAATCCAGTGGTGGTGCGTGTGGTGTGTTGTCTGTAAGTGGTGTGGTGTGTGTGGTGTGTGTGTGTGTGTGTGGTGTGGTGTGTATGGGTGTTGTGTGTTGTGTGTGGTGTGTGTTGTGTGTGGTGTGTGGTGTGTGTGTTGTGTGGGTTGTGTGTGGGTGTGTTGTGTGTGTAGTGTGGTGTGTGCGTGGTGTGGAGTGGCCAGAGAGGGATTACTTTGACGCAGTTGGCCAGCTTAAACATGTATTGCAATGTATGTGAACCACAAATCCCTCTTTTTATGCATAGGTTGCAAAAATGTATAAAAATGTAGAGCAGTGTGCTGAGGGTTGATGCACATGGCTATGCATACAGTATGTGTAAAGCTATTTGCATTTGAACACAGACATGTTTCTATTTCTGTTCTGCAGAGAAGTTAGATTGATAGAAACCACCAAGCTTATGTACTCTGTTCTACAGAGAATGTATATTATTCTAATAAGTATTCAAAAATAAATTTGACCATTTATTAGAATGGGGTTGTGAAAAAAAAAAACTGCCTGGTTATCTGACCTATCAAGCGCACATGACCAGCTCTCCTCCAATCACAGAGCAACTCTATGAACTACCATGCAGCTGTTCGCACACCGCAGGTTTACTTGTGGATGTCCAAGCCTGGACAAAGCTGACTGCATCAGGATTCGAACGTTAGCAGGTATATTTGTCCATGGCTAAATGCAAATAGCGGTGGCCACTGTCAGCCTGTCATTAGTTTATAGATACTGACCAGCCTCTACTATTTGCATGACCCAGTCATTCCGCTGGCAAGAATCTGCTGCTGGAATCTGCAGAATGCACATAACCTGCTGGGCGAAGGAGGCCTTAAACTCCACAGATCTGGTATTAACCTTTGCACCAAGTACAGGTTCTCTTTAACCCCTCACATTAGAGGTATTATATGTAACAGAACTGCACTGCACTTGTAGGCGGGGTCTTGGCCCAGGGTACCCATTCAGGGAGAGAACACACACACAATTCTTGATGTTATAATTTATCTTGTATATTGTATACAGGTTACTGGTAATGAATAAAGACTTTTTTTGTAGGCATTAATATAGGGCAATGTAGCAGTACCAGGCTTGGGCCTGTATTATTGGAGGACAGCTTCCACTGGAGGAATGGTGGTTTGTAGTGTACTGGAACAACACTATAAAACTGCTGGGAAGGACCTCACATTACTAGTCGAATACTGAGATGTTTCCTTAAGACAGGCGTTGTCTCTGAGCTGACCCTACTCACCTGGAACCTTCCCCAGCACTATGCACTTTCTGTCACAAGGGTCGCTGTCAATGACCTACCACTTCTCCAGGAACACCCAAACGGTGCAGGTACCCTATTATATAAGGTTCCACACCCAGATGGCTACCGGAGCTCACAAGAGGTTGCAGCATCCAATCATAGTTTCCCTAAAGGGACATTCCCCTCACAGACTCCACTCCATCTATAAAAATGGCACAGGGCCAACTATAGAACGGACCTTCACCTACCTACACACTAATCACAGCCCCAGTGTAACCACTGATTGGGTAGTACCAACACAGAAATATCTCATAGGCCCCAGAGATCAGATCCAAGGAGGTAGTTATCTGCTGAGCCCATGTTCTGCTTTGGAGCCTAAAGAACATTGGGAGGGAATTTTCATTATTGTATTAGAAAAAAGTTTTTTTCTATGTCTGATAATTAATTTTCTCCAGGATGTAAAGCGGAGCCATTTTGCTTCAATATAAGATTTAGAATGAATGTTGAGCACTACGTACAGAAATGTTACATTTTCTGTTTGTCTCCAGGACTCAGCCAAATCTGACCCTGAGGCATACCTAGTGTAGGTGACACCCAGACTGGATTATTTTTTAACACACCAAATTCCTCTTTATGTCAAAAGTATTTTCAGTAGTAATCATAAGAATAATTGAAAACTAATAAAGGCCAAATAAAATGGAGTCAAGATTTTGTTTATCTGAATATCTTTATGTAATCATGTTGGTAAAAAAATGTAATTAAATATACGTTGCTTGTGGCATTGCATAACACTCTTTGGCAAAATATGGGGATAATAAAGATGTGCTAAAGGTGCTTTAAGGTTTTTATTACAGCACAGCAAAACACGGGGGTGAAAAGGGAGTGCTAAATAAAAAAAAAATTCAAGGGTTTATTAGTGGTGCTTTTTTAAGGTATCTCAGGCAACCTATTAGAACAATGATATGGGGATCTGACTTACATCCTAATAACAAGGTGAAAACAAGGCCTATGGCCTTCACGTTCAACCTCCAAAAAAAGGAGATACCCCCCCAGCTGTTATTGTTCACTTCCACCATCACAGAAGCAAGCTCCCAAATGCTGAGCTCAGAGTTACTGCATCAGGGGAGACAAAGCGCATATGAAGGGGTTCGAATGATAGAGGCGAACAGTAATGCCACGTACACACGATCGCAAATTCTGACAACAAAATCCATGTTTTTTTTCCGAAGGATGTTGACTCAAACTTGTCTTGCATACACACGGTCACACAAATCTTGTCGGAAATTCCGAACGTCAAGAACGCGGTGACGTACAACACGTACACCGGCACTAGAAAAGGGAAGTTCAATACCAAGTGCGCCACCCTTTGGGCTCCTTCTGCTAATCTCGTGTTAGTAGAAGTTTGGTGAGAGACGATTCACGCTTTTCAGCTTCGTGCTTTTCAGATCGTTACTGCTCTTCAGTTTGTGCTTGTGGGTTCGTATCTGGTTTTCAGTGCGTGTAGTCAGTTCGCATTTGTTTTTCAGTGCGTATTTTATATTACGTATTTGATTTTCAGTGCGTTCTTGTCTGCTCGTTTCTGATTTTTAGCTCGCTCTTCTCAGGCCTTTCTGTTTTTCAGTGCTTCTGTTAGTTCGTTCTGACCAGGCGACCATTTTGAAGCCATGAGGACCCTCACCCTGGACCAGTGGGTTTTTAACTACCGGCTGGCCAGAGCCAGAAGAGTGGTGAAGAACGCTTTCGGAATAATGGCCAGCCGGTTCCGCCTATTCCTTACGGCAATTAACATGGCAGAATATAAACTTAACCATATAATCCTTGCATGCTGCATTCTCCACAACTATTTAAGGAGAAATTCAATTAACTATGTTGCCTCAGTTGGGCCTGAGGCCGGACTTCAACAGGAAACCCTGGCGGCCCTTGAAGCTGGCCGTCCTGGCTTGCCCCCCCCCCCATAGCGCCCGCGAAGTAAGACAGAAGTATGTCGAGTACTTTGCGGGTAGGGGGCCATTGATATGCCAGAAAATGTTTAATAAACATTTTAAAAATAAATATTTTAGTTAAACTGATAGAAGATTTCCTTTCCATTTGCTTGTGTTTCCTTTAGCTGTCTCCTAGGTTAGCCAATGGGCTTTTCTTTTTGGCCATTTTCTTCAATAGTGCAAATGTAATTTATTTGATACATGAGGTGACAATCTCTTCTTTAGCGAACTATTATTATGTTGTGGGTCTGCTACACACACACCTTGTTTTTGTTGTTAATGTATGTAATGCATTACTGATAAAAATATACATCATTTTCAGCACCATGTATTAATTTTGGTGAGTCACAAAAATGGCCTGATTGTGACAAATTATAAAGCACTGTGGGAGTTATTTACTAAAGGAAAATCCATTTTGCACTCCAAGTGCACTGCAAAAGTGCACATGAAACTGCACTTGAAACTGCACTGAAAGTGCACTTGTAGTGCAAAGTGGATTTTCCTTTAGTAAATAACCCCCATTTCAGTGTAAACACCAACTTAGTCCAAAAAATGATATTGAGCATTGAAAGTCACACATTGTTGAGTAGAAAACTTTTTACTCTGTGCACATTCACATGTGCATTAGAAAAGGGTTTTTGAACAAACCAACATATTTTAGTAATAACATTTTTCTTTTTGACAGTACAAATAGCCTTTTTTGTGTTAAAACAGGCATGTTTAAAACCATAAAACAATACACAACTCAGGAACTTACAAAGTTCAACTTTGTCCAAACTGTGTTGATATTGCCTTCATCAGATGGGGTGATGTCACCCCTGTGAAAGCCAAATTTTGAAGATGCACACAAATTTAGACTCAAAATGGGGATTTACCTCCTGATCCCATGCCTAATGTCAACATGTGCTAGCTCCCATCATGGGGGATCAATGGACGTGTTTCGGGGGTGCAACCCCTTCCTGCCACCTACTTGAGTTGCGAGGAAGGGGTTGCACCCCCAAAACACGTACCTTGATATCCCGTGATGGCAGATAGCACATGTTGACACACTGTGTGCATCTTCAAAATTTGGCTTTCTAAATAATATTTAAAATGTGTGAAAATACAAAAAAAAAACAAACTTGAAGAATGTTGGGGTGTTTTAGATTCTGCCTAAAATATCAATGATGTCTTTGAGTCTTTTTTCCACATCATTGATGTCTTCCTTGATCTTCTGTAAATCACGATTGCACACCATGATCTCCCCGATGAGGACATGTGCACTTGCACTTGTGAAACTTGTTTCTTCTTCCACAACATCCACATCACCTAAAATAAAAAAAAACACACCATGTATTAGAAATATGCAGGCATCAATCTATTACCTGAAGCTGTGGTCTCAGACACTCACCTGTTGTGGTCAATATTCACTTCATAAATCTCTCCTTCCTCCACATCTTCTGGTTGTGGTGTGGGGATTTCCTTTTCTTTAGGAGGTTGTGGGTCCCTGGTGACCTCAGACGTCCCGAGTCTTTTCTCCCCTATGTGAATAAAAAAAGGTATACTTAGCAAACAGATCTTTGATGTGAGAAATAATAATGTGAAACATTCCTTGGAAGTGTGGTACAATTGTCTTTTTTGGCAGCTGAAGACATTATTTTTTTTCCCTTTATAAAGCTGGAATACTTACCTTTTTTGTACATTTTTCCCCATGGAGACACCCCTAGTATCCACTGAAGCACCTGTGTGGGACACCCTAAAAAGGATGTTCTGGTGTCCCACACTAGTGTTCCTGCGTCCAGATGTGTAAACTGCTGCTGAGTGTCCTCTCCTTACACCGAATCAAGTTTGATTTGATTCTAGTTACAAACCCATCTAGACAACAAACTTTTTTTAATACAAATAGGCCTGAACAAATGTAGCTAACCTGGATCTGCCAAAAGCATTGTATTAGTGGGCGAACAAACAATATTTACTACGAACGATTAATGTGCCCACGAACCTGAAACTTGCCATTTTAAACTGTACAACAGTAAAGAAAAGCACATGGAGCAGCACGAACGTAATAATAATAATAATAGGAACACACGACAGAATACTTACTTTTTTGCAGCACTCTCTTAATTCTTCTGTACTGATCGTGCTCCCTCAATCTGAGGTCTGACCATCGTTTTCTTAGTTGATCCTTGGATCGCCATACCCCAAAATTCTTCTGCAGACTTTTCACAACTTTAGTCGTGATCTTGGCTTTTCTGACATTTGGGTTTGGGTAAGGTTCATGCTTCCCGTCATAGTCGGCCCTCTTCAAGATGCCCACCATCTCCAACATCTCACCAAAGGACATATTAGAGGCCTTAAACCTCCTCCGGGATTGGGACATTTGTGGCTCCGGGCTTTTGTCCTCCTTCTCGTTGCTGCTCTCCTCTGCATGCACTTGCACTTTCTCCACCATGTGCTCTCCCACTGCGCCGAACGACAAGGGACGGGGAATAGACTAGAAAGAACGTCAGGGGCGGGCGGAGTTTCACGCATGTCCAGTGTATATAAAGCGCAACACGCGTGCATCGTACATACGATCTGTGAGTGGAGGAAGGAGTATTGGAAGCGCCGATCGTTAGAACGAAGGTACAATTTTAACTTGGTGCATCAGTGGCCTATACTGCTTATATATTGAGGCCTATATTGGGACAGGATTAGGAGAGTTTAGCCTGACATTAGGGTTTGTCTTGTGTTGTGTCTTGCAGAGAAAATGGATCTATTCAATGATGAGGACTTTATCCCTATATTCCTTGATTTGTACAGGAAGCTGCCCTGTCTGTGGCAGGTAAACCTCCCCTTTTATAACAATAAACCAAAGAGGAAGGCAGCGCTGGATCAATTGCTGTAATTTGCGAAGCCGGTGATCCCCACGGCAGACATCCCCTATTTGAAGGCCCTAATTGGTGGCATGAGGAGCACTTATAATAAGGAGTGCAAGAAGGTCCAGGATTCCCAGAGGTCAGGAGCTGCAGCAGAAGAGATTTATGTACCCAGACTATGGTGCTATGACAGACTGCATTTTCTGGCAGGCTAGAGTGAACCCAGGCCAGCACTCTCCAATCTTCCTTCAAGGCTTCCTTCCACTTCAGCTGAGGCTTCCGATGTCCAACCTGGGCCTTCCACCCAGGAAGAAGTAGAGGAGCCCAGCTTGAGCCAGGTATAGCATTGTTAAACATATTTCTAGTCAAATAATTAATGATGTTAACTAGATGTTATTATTGATCAGTAATTTCTGATTTTACAAAGTGTTTTACATATCAATAGACAGTATTGGTCACAAATGATTGGGACAAGAATGAAAAATGCTGGGGTCAGAATGATAGTCTTTTCTATTTATTAACATTCAATTTGCAACAGTCATGAGCCGAAAATTGTGTGTGACTGATGAACCAAAAACTAAAACTATGTCCCTTTATCATGTACAGGAATGTCTCAGCCAGGAGGAGGCCGTGGAAAGTGGCAGCCAGAAGGTTTGTTGTCGGAAAATTTGAGATCCAGATCTCAAATTTGGTTTGTTGGAAATTCCGATGGAAAATGTCCGATGGAGCCTACACACGGTTAGAATTTCCAACAACAGGCTCCCATTGAACATTTGTTGTCGGAAAATCCGATCGTGTGTATGCGGCATTAGGGCTTGGATTTTCTTAGTAACATCCTAGCAACAAGACAGGACAGGATGATATTATCTCTTGGGAGTTGTTCAATCAGGCTTCAGGGGGTACGTAAATAGACTACACCCATAGCAATGGCAATATTCAACTTTGGCCAAAACCACACTATTGTTTTTTATCTACAGGGGCCTTCTACTGTACACCTTCCCGTCCGGCCTATAGCAAAATGACGGCCGGGGGAGAGCACTGTAGTTCTGGGATCTGTGATTAGCTTTGACCTATCACAGCTAATCACAACATCACAACACAAAAGACACTGAATGAACTAGTTTCATTCAGTAAAAATGGTTGCTTATCAGAATGAAATGAATGGTATATGCAATAATAATTTGTAAAGAAAAATAATCCTGAAAACACTTTATTGCTCTGGTCACAGTATGTTAGAAAAAAAAAATTGTGGAAAAAAATGTAATAAAAAAAAAAAAAAAAAAACTATTATTATTCTTCTTTTTTTTTTTTTTTTAATGCTGTCACCAGTCAGTGTCCCTGATCACCACCACACCAGTTATATGATGACTCTGTACTGCACTGGTGACAGTATGTAAAAAAACAATTGTGTATTTTTCTTTATTTAATTTTCCAAATAATTGTGACCAAAAAATTACAATTTCAAAAAACTTGCAACGCCTCCTACTAAATACCTTGGACTGTCTACTTTCCAAAAAGGGGTAATTTTCCGGCCTCAAGAAATGTGAAAGGCCGTCAGTACATCAGGATTGATCAATTTTCTGATCTATACCGTAATTTGTGGACTCTATAACTTTCCTACCGACTAAATAATTTACACTAATTTGGGTTATTTTCACCAAAGAAATGCAGCAGAATACATTTTGACCTAAATTTATGAAGATTATTTATTTGCAAAATTGTACAAACAGAAACAAAGAAAAAATACATTTTTTTGTTTATTTAGCAACAAATAACATGACATACCACCAAAAGAAAGTTCTAGGTGTGTAAAGAAAATCATGAAAATGTCATATGGGTACAGTGTTGCATGAACGCTGAAAGCTGAAAATTGGCCTGGGCAGGAAGGAGGTAAAAGTGTCCGGTATTGAAGTGGTTAACTAAAGCCCAACTCCAGGCAGAAATGAAGTGTAAATAGTGCATTGTGCCTCAGTTACCTCACTCCTCAGTCTGGATTCTGAACACCTCTTAACTAAGCCGTCCTGCAGAGTAACGTATCAAAGTCCCAGCTTCCTCTATGAGCCAAGCGCATTTCCCACCCTCTGCTCCAGACATTTGTCCCCGCTCATTATCTTCTTGGGCAACGATCTCCTCACCTCCCCCGTGAGTTCTGCCTCTGGAGAGAGGATCTGACCAATGGAAGTGTCGCCCCGCCAACAGGAGGTGTGGACATCATACAGGCAGTGATATGGGCACCCAAAGAAGGACCCCAGGAAGTAAACAGAAGGACAGAGAAGGATGGTCATGTGACTGTGGCATTAGATAAATAAAATGGGCATTTGGGTATTTAATTAGAGGGGGGGTTGCTAATATCTGTATTGGAAATCAGTGTGTATTGGTAACAAGGTACCTTTTTCCTATGAGTCTTCAATAAAAACATATCCATGTGACATACAGCCATATCCTTGTTCATAGTCAATGTTTTCTTTCATTGTCATTCTTATTTCCTGTGGTGGGGACCGGATACTTCTGCCTTTTCTCTATCTGCATAGGGTCTGGTACCCCCTCCCCTCCCCCACCCCTGTACTTCTCAGTGTTGGATGTAAACACGTCCGAGACCCTATCAACCCATGGGCCTTGCTCTGTTCCCCAGTCGGGTCTCTTACTTCCAGATTAGAGCTGAAGGAGGACTCTTCATCCACCCAGGGAGGAGCTCTCATACTGACTGGTAATATCAGCAAGTATGGAACCAATCGATTTTACATATATCAGGTTCTTCACGCAGTTTTCAAGCACAAAAGCAAACCTTTATTATATTACAGCTTACTAATTCATAGATGTGATGGCTGCATTTGTTTTCTTTTTTAGGCTTTCTTTCTTCATCTTCATCACCTTTCATCTGATCCAGCCAGCAAGTCTGTTGTTTTTCTAAAGAAAAAGCTCTCTTCCAGATATATCAGTTTACAAGGATGGGACTAACCATTCAACACTGACAGGGGTACTTACAATGAGCAGCGTCTATTCTAGTTAAAACCTTTTTATTTAATGGGCGCCTCTGCTAACCACACATTGCTTCCATATTAGGGTCTCATCCCTTTGACCATTTTTTACCAATGCTGCTTAACTCCATCTGAGCATCTAAGCTTCAACAGTCTCTGGTCACGACAGGGTCAATAGAATTTAACTCCAACAATGAACTTCCTTTATTTCCTCTGATAAATATATCATTCAAAGCATTCTGCTAAATCTATTTTATAAGCGCAAAAATAACCAGTTGATCCTGCCAATAATCCAGTGTTGCCCTGTGGCATTTGCACGCTGCAGTGTGCAATGTTATCAGCAAGGCATGTTTGCGGTGCCATTATTTCTTAATAGCATCCAAAACGCAGTGTGATCTTGGCTTGATTGTTGTGTGACAAAACACGCAAAAATCGCGGCAAACACAAAGTCAAATGTGCCTAGCTAAGTGCCAAAATTTGGTGCGTTTTGGAGCTGAGGAAGGCCCCTTCAAAATGAATGGTGCTGCCCCAAAAGCACCACAAAATCACACAAGAAACCTCAACACGGCAGCGTAGCTCAGGTGTAAACGGGGAGTAACACATTTCTTGTCCTGGGGGGGTGACAAAGCTGTTTCTCTACAGATGCAGTGCAATGGGTGAGTGTTGTCATCCTAGAACAGGAAGCAGAGGCGTAACTAATACCTTCAGGGCCCCGGTGCAAGAAACCACGAACCCCCGACCAGGGCCCTTTCCCTCTGAGCCCAGTGATGGAAGGCCAGGCCCCGGCCGCAAATGAAATCTTTGTGACCCTGGTAGTTCCGCCACTGGTGTCAGTAGTTTTTTGTTTTTGTTTCTTTTTTCTTTAAAATTTTTACCATTTTATTTTATTTTTACATTTTGTTACAATATTATTTTTTCAATTTTTTTAGGAGCACCATTGGGGGGCTTTGGTGAAATATCAAGGGTCTAAACAGACCTCTGATGTTTCACCTTTGAAAAAGAGAAAGGAGATTGAGGACACAGCCCTCAACCTCCTTCTCTGCAGCCTCAGCAGCACAGAATGAATGGACAGGGGTAGCTCTGTACAGAGGCCTCCCGTTCACTCACAAACTGAAGCATAGTAAACAGTTTACTATGCTTTAGTTATGAATGGACAGAATCAGTGATCGGTACAGATCACTGACTCTTTTCATTCAGACAAGGAAGGGGCTGGTAAAAGAGTACATGGGCCTGGTGAGAACATGGGGCAGGAGAGAGCGCTCAGGAGCCTAGAGAGACCCCAGGAGCCGGAGTGAGCCCAGGGGCAGGAGACCACAGGATATGGAGAGAGCACAGTGATGGGAGAGAGCACGGGGCGGGAGCAGTGCCCCCAAGGGCCCTGAGAAAATGCACTGGGGCCCCTACCAGGGAGATGGTGACCTGCCGTTTGTGGTGCTTAGTATGTGGCGGGCAGAAGGGCACAGTATGGGGCAAGCAGGAGGGCACAGTATGGCAGCAAGCAGGAGCGCACAGTATGTGGTGTGCAGGAGGCCACAGAATGGCAGCGTGCAGGAGGCCACAGTATGGCGGCAAGCAGGAGGGCACAGTATGCGGTGGGCAGCATGGCACAGTATGGGGACAGGCAGAAGGGCACGGTATGGGGGAAAACAGGAGGGCACAGTATGTGATGGGCAGGAGGGCACAGTACAGGGGCAGGCAGAAGGGCACGGTATGTGGTGGGCAGGAGGGCACAGTATGGGGGCAGGCAAGAAGGCACAGTATGTGGTGGGCAGAAGGGCACAGTATGGCCCAACAGCAGTGCCTACACTTTCTCCCAGCTCTCTTCTCTATGAAGCTGTCACTTCTGTCCAAACTGTTCACTTTAGGAGTTCACCCCCCAACTGTTCTGGCCTAGAGTAAATTAGCCCAAAGTACATAAAAGGAGCACTATAGTCTTCTTCTACCTTTATGTAACACAGAAACATGAAGGTAAAAAAGCAGACTGCTATGTATAAATACATAGTCTCCTCTGCTCAGGCACAGCGTCCCTCTGATGACCTTATCCCAGGGGAGCTGTCCATCGGGAAAACTGTTAGGAATAAAGAGCTCTGTGACCTGGAAAGGGCATATAATCTGGCTTACCGTGACCATCAGGAATCCTGCGTGCAGCTCCAGGTGCCCTGCTCTAATGCTTCCGTGGGTGGGAGGAACAACACATACATGTTGCTTCTTCATTCTGTCTCTCCACTCAGCCCAGCCGGTATGTTCAATGCAAGCAGCGTGGGGAGTAAACACCTCTCAGTGTGCACTGTATTTTGGAGTGCATGCGGCCACTCAAGCTCAGTTGATATGGCACAGAGTCCGCCAATTTATATTGCATCTACCTAAGGGTGTCCTGGCCCTAACCCGCTCTCCCACAGTTCTTATATATAAATCTCTTGCTCGCATTCAAAAAGTGACTGGTGCCCATCATTTCATCTTGCATTACACCCACCATGCCTGGTAACCCACTTTACAAGGAAGGATGTCAGCTCTCCCTAACTCTTGAGGGCACCATTAGGCCTCTGGGGGGCCTGGACTTTGCTAAATTTGGCGCCCAACGTGGGGCAAAAGCGTTATTCCTGCAGCAGTCGCCCCTAGCAACCAGTTACAGCTACATTGGGATTTCGTCTGGCTCCATGGGAAGGTTTAAGTAATAGCTTTTCTTCGTATAGACGTGTTATTGTGCATTCCAACAATGTGGGGAAGAACGAATGTCTCTGTGCTTAAGGGAGAGTGTCAACCTGGTCTTTTGTCACTTTACGCCAGTGCTGCAGGCATTAAAGTTTTGGCGCGCCATGAAGAGAAAGAGGCGGGCGTTGAAGTTTTCAGAAAGTATATATACCAATCCCTTGGCAGGGGGAGGAGATACCGCAGTGCAGAGGAGGATAAGGAAGTGCTGCCACATGTATCCGATTGTTGGATGGAGAAGATGGCGCAGTTTGGAGATTGGAAAATGCATGTTCCGGGTATCGGTCCTGGTCTGAGCGAAACTAAAGGTGTTCTGACTGACACCGGTGTACGGTATACAACTAAGGGCAGTCTTGCCCTGTATACGGCTGGAGGCTATGAAGCTTTGGGACTGATCTGTGGGAAGTGTTCTGGCTTGGCCATGCATCTGCAGGCCTTGGATCATCTGTGGACACTGCGGGGAACCCTTGCTTGAGGTAGTCTCACCAGCCCAACCTCCGAGGACACTACAAGCAGATTGGGACAGGAATGCTGCCATCCCAGCTGGGGACCATACTGAGAGTCCCCCTGCTATCACCCGGCTTGTGCGAGAAGCTGCTCCTCTCATCTCTTTGGCTGCTCCAGGGCCCCGTGCTCCAGTTATCCCTTGAGGCCGTTGTTGGGCCCACCTGCGTTCCTTGATGGTGGAACCTCCTAAGGGAAAAACACCGGAGTCGGGTAAGCCTGAAATGGGTGAAAGTAATGTGCCAGTGGGGGCTGTGATACCTGTGGCCAGTAAGGGAGAAAAGGTTGCTTTGCCAGTTTAATAAAGGAGCAGGTGGATTGGCGATTCCCCATCCAAAAAGCTATTTTTTAGCTTCACAAATACAACACTTTTTTGGATGGACAGTAGTGGCAAATTCTGATTCTATACAGAGCCTGCTATTATCAGTATATCCCGATTACCCATTGATCTCTTTATTGGAGACGAGAAGCCAACGTTCTAACAAAGGCTTTATTACGGGAGAATTGTTTGACAAGATATGGCAGGAAATGAAAATAAATCATGGAAATAAAAGGTTATACGGCATACACCCCTATATGGAAGAATAGCAGCAATGCGGAACTGATGAAACTGGAAGGGTTTGAAATATGGAGGTTCAAGGGACTAAGATATTTGACACAGGTTTTCCAGGACAAAGTGATAAAAACCTTTATTGAACTAAGAAATGAATATAATATCTCAAACAAAAGATTTTTTCAATAATTAAATTTTAGGCATACTTTAGAAGCGCAGGCCTGACTGACGGAATTGAAATTTAATAATTCAGAGGTAATAGCCTTGTTGGAAAAGACAAAAAAAAAGGGTCTGATTTCACAAATCTATAATATACTATATGATAAATTTAAAGGAACAGTAGATATACCAGCAAGAGCAGCGTGGTCATGTAATATAGGGCCAATCTCAGATGAACAATGGGCACCGGCACTGTCGGTAACATCCCTGTCATCTCTATCCCCAACACGAAATTTAACACAAATATATTCATATTACACAGGTCACATTATACACCAGAGAAATTATTTAAATGGAAACATAGAGATACAGCCCAATGCCCTAGATGTAAAGGGAATCCGGCGAACTTAATCCATATGTTATGGAGACGCCCCAAGTTCCATCGCTATTGGCATTAAGTGATATCAATGATTAATAGTGCATTTGGGACCAGGATGTCTCCTGAACCGGGAGGCTGCCTCTTGGGTATCCTAGACGAGTAGGATATCCCGGGGGAATACAGGATATCATTAACTAGGATCTTATTTCAGGCGTGTAAGCTCATAGCACAAAAGTGGATATCATCAAGCCCACCTACAATAGCGAAATTGGAAGATACAAATAAGGGAAACATTAGTTAAGGAATAGTATATATTTTTACACAGAGGCTGCCCAGGGAACTTTGAAAAGGTATGGAAAAGATGGATGGACATTTTGGATATATAATGTGGCGGGAGAGAGGAGGGGGGAGCGCTTTTATGAGGGTTTTTTTTCCCCCCACCCCATCTTATTTTGTGTCGGGGTCGTATGTTAGGTGTATGTTGTCTGTGATGTTTTTGTATATTGTATGAAAAAGTAATAATAAAGAATGATCTGATTAAAAAAAAAAAACACTATGTAAGTGTATAAGTTAAACATTAGATATAAGTATGTATTATGACTACAATATTCTATTACTTGAAATCAATTACGCTTTAATTATGTCATAGGTACATTTTCCTCTTCATACACCCCTGAAGGAGAAAAATTGTACTCCGAAACGCGTTGGTTGCAAAGAGGATGTCCTATGTGTTTACAAATATGGTGACAATATCTGACATTGTTTAGACAATCCATTGTTTCATTTCTATATGTACATTTTTTATTGACGATGTTCAATCATTAATAAAAATCTTTTTTTCTCCTATAAATACTTTGTATACTCCTCTAATATACACTATTATGTCCGTTCTTTGGTTAAATAACATTAATTGTTATAAAACTGTTATAGGTAAAGTTCCGTTTCATGTTTCAATCAGATAACAGCAGAGATAAGAGCCAAGTCCAGGAGCAACTCATACCTTTTAGGGGTTTTGTCCTGCATCTCATGCCAACACAATGTCAGTATCCCCATAAGTCCTGCACCTCTCCTTCCCTACTTTTCCTCTAAACGGATGCTTCCAGAAGCTAGATCTTCAAAGATTACATCTTTGAATGCCTCTGTCCTTGCGCTGCCCTACTTCCCATGACCAACTCCCACGGTGAAACATAGTACAGTTTTACGCAAGCCAGAATCTGAATCGTAAGCAATCTATTTTAGTAGCATATAGGAGAGGCTCAGTGTGCTAACTGCAAGCTGACTATGTATTTCTGCTTAAAATCTGAGTACTAATACCAATGTGTAAGGCATGGGTGCTCAAATTGTGGCCCTCCAGTTGTTAAGGAACTACAAGTCCCATGAGGCATTGCAAGGCCGATAGTTATAAGCATGGCCCCAAAAGGCAGAGGCATGATGAGACTTGTAGTTCTGAAACAGCTAGCATGCCACTGGTTGAGCACCCATGGTATAAGAGGGTTTCTGTAAATCAACCTTGTTACTTTTAGAAGTATTCCACAAGGTGGCACTATTGACACTTCATTTAAAACTCAGTGTTGAATGTGCATCATTTCTGGTTATGTCCAAGACTATGCTGTTTTTTTTTTTTTGTTTGTTTTTGCTCTGTGTTCACTTGCAAAGGACATTTGTAATATGATGGTCTCCACAAATTTTTGAGGACTTGCTTATAATGCATTTGAGATTAAAAACAGTGCTCATAGATTGTCAATTAGTTTTAGAAGCTAAATGTGTTGCCTCTGATTTTATAGCAAAAGTATTGGAAACGTCTGGAAAGTGAAATGAATCATTTTTTAACCCTTCACACAGAGCACAGAGTGCCGACCTCAAACCGACAGAATACCTTTGGGATGAATTCGAGCGGTGACTGTGAGCCAGGCCACATCAGTGCCTGACCTCACAAATGCGCTTCTGGAAGAATGGTCAAACATTCCCATAGACACACTCCTAAACCTTGTGGACAGCCTTCCCAGAGGAGTTGAAGCTGTTATAGCTGCAAAGGGTGGGCCAACTCAATATTGAACTCTACTTATTAAGACTGGGTTGCCATTAAAGTTCATGTGCGTGTAAAGGCAGGTGTCCCAATACTTTTGGTAATATAGTGTATGTATATATATATATATATATATATATATATATGTGTGTGTGTGTATATGTGTGTATTTATATATATATTTGTGCTTATAAGTTTACACCCTGGCAGAATTTATGATTTCTTGGCCATTTTTCAGAGAATATGAATTGTAACACAAAAACATTTCTTTCACTCATGGTTAGTGTTTGGCTGAAGCCATTTATTAGCAATCAACTGTGTTTACTCTTTTTAAATCATAATGGCAACAGAAACTACTCAAATGACCCGGATCAAAAGTTTACATACCTTGATTTTGGCCTGATATCATGCACACAAGTTGACACAAAGGGGTTTGAATGGCTATTAAAGGCTATTAAAGGAAATCATCCTCACCTGTGATCTGTTTTCTTGTATTTAGTGTGTGTGTAAAAGGTCATTGAGTTTCTGAACTCCTGACAGACCCTTGCATCTTTTATCCAGTGCTGCACTGATGTTTCTGGATTCTGAGTCATTGGGAAAGCAAAAGAATTGTCAAAGGATCTGTGGGAAAAGGTAGTTGAACTGTATAAAACAGGAAAGGGATATAAAAAGATACCCAAGGAATTGAGAATGCCAATCAGCAGTGTTCAAACTCTAATCAAGAAGTGGAAAATGAGGGGTTCTGTTGACACCAAACCACGGTCAGGTAGACCAACTAAAATTTCAGACAGCACAGAGACAAGCCTCAAACCTTGTAGCACAAAGTCATTTGGAGTGATGAGACCAAAATTGAGCTTTTGGGCCACAAGCATAAACTCTACTTTTAGAGAGGAGTCAACAAGACCCATGATTAGGGTTGCACCGATACCACTTTTTTAGGACCGAGTACAAGTACCGATACTTTTTTTCAAGTACTCGCCGATATGCTGATTACCGATACTTTTTTTAATGTCGAGTGACAGTTTTCAAAGCATAATACACACAACGATATCTTCTTTATAATTATGAAGAATTGTAACTCAAGAGATTATAAAAGAATAAAACGGTTTTATTTGCTTGTCACAAACTTGTAAAAAAGCTCAAAGAATTTTCACAGAACATGTTTATAAATAACAAAATATATTTTACAACAATAAAATATATTAATAAAAACAACAATAAACAACAAATGTAAAATCACACAAAGAACCAAAAGTACAACTTGAAAAACTGTAAAAAAATATAACAGTGCATTGTTTAATCATGGGGAACAGCAGTATGGGTTAGATTAACAGGCAATCTAGCAATTCAAATGATAATGATTATTTCTCTAAAATTAGTGGCAAGTTCTTTTTAAGGAGCAGAAGCATCTCTGCATGTTCAGCCATAAGCCTGTTTCTGCTATCAGTAAGGAAATTAGATGCGAAGCTGAACAGTCTTTCACTTTCAACACTACTGCATGGGGCAGAAAGATATTTTTGGGCCATTTTAGCCAGAGTTGGAAATCTCAGTTTATTAACTGCCCAGTACTTCAGGGGTTTCTCTGAACAAGTTACAGTGATCTCTCCCAGGTAAGCTTCCAGCTGTACAGAAGCATCTTTTGGAGCACTGCTCTCAGATGTAGATGAACATTCACCAGAAATTTCTGTAAAGACACTGTCCAGACTGGTACCTGTCTGGTCACGATGAGGCCTTTTGGAAGCTGGTTCTTCATGCGCCTCCTCAGATACAATTACCTCTTCAGAAATGTTTTGCAGTTCCAAAATTTCTTTCGCCTCCCTGGAAGTGTCTGCATTACTGAAAAATCGATCTTTATACCTATAATTAAAAATAAACAATGAATGAATGCAGCATATTTTTTCTGTGAATTAGGAAAAAAAATAGAGTATTACACCAAAAACTCAAAAAATAACTAAAATAAAATAACTCTAGTTTATTACATTTTAAAATGTTAAACAACATTTAATATTTTTTATTTCATTAGTCATTTCAAATGTAAAAAGCTTATTTTTTTATAGTTAATTGAATAGCAGAAAAATTAATTACCTTGGATCGAGTAAACTTGCGATACAGTAAAGTGGGTTTCACTCAGTACTAGAGAAGTGCTTCTACAAAGCAGCAAGCAAAGTGCTCTTCATTGTTTTGATACTCATCCACTTTTGATAAAACTTTCTGAAGCACTGTGACGGCAGGAATTACATCAGAGGCAAACGCATCTGAACAACTCGGCGAGTCATCTCTTCAAAGGGAGCTAAGATATTGATCATCTTCTCCATCAGATTCCACTTGTTTGCAGTAATGGTGGCAGGGATCACATTTTCAGACACATACACTCCAAGGACCCATTTCTGTTCAAACTTCACCATTTCAAATGTGCTGTTCCCACGAGTCTGCACGTCTTGTTGAAGTCTTCTTACTGGCTGACCAAGCTGTATCTTGATGTCCTGCAGCTGAGTTAATGCCAGGTTAGAATGTTTGAAGTGACCAATTATTCTGCGCCCGACTCCCACAACATCTGCAATGCTGCGCTGTGATAACAGTCCCTCTGAGACAGCCAGCTGCAGTGTATGTGCCACACATGAAATACTAGGAAGTCCAGCATCTTTCACACTTTTTTATCATGTTTTTTGCATTGTCCCAGACCACAACATGAACAGAACTTTTTGGAATCGCCCAAGTCTGAAGCATTTCTTCAAGAATGTTCGCTATTGCTTGACCGGTGTGGGAGCCTTCAAATTTCGTAGCATGGAGCATGACCTGATGCAAAGAGAATCCACCATCTATAAACTGCGCCGTTAAGCTGATGAGAGACAGTGGACTCACACTACTGCTCCAGATGTCAGTGGTGAAGCAAATTGCCTTTATGTCCTCTTGCAACATGATGGTAATGTGCTTTTTAACCGTGTTGTGGATCTGTGATAAGACGACGTTTGTCATGTAGCGGCGACTGGGAATGTCATACTTCGGCTCCAATACATTAACAATTGAAAGAGGTTGATCATCCAGAATAATAAATTGGGTGAGCGCCTCTGTTATTTTTACAGCTCTGGGGTTGTCTCTTGACAGCTTTTCTCTTCTGGCAACAGTTTGCTGCAGAGTTGGCAGCTGAGTGCTACTGCTAGTGATAAATTCTCCATGCTCACTTTTATGTATTAATTTCAAATGCTTTATCAGATTACTGGTATTGTAGGAGCTGACTTTTGTACCTCCTCTTTGCAGAACAAAGTTTGCAGTCTGCAATCCGTGGGTTGTCCTCGTTAATTTTAAAATACTTCCACACTGCTGACATTCTGCTGGTGTCTCTGCAGTGTGCACTGAAAGGCTCTGATAATTTGCTCGACCCTTTGGGAATACAAACCGGAAATAAAAAATTACAATCGCAAAGTGTCTGTCCACTGCTACTTCTATACCGAGCACTTTCACCCCTTCCTGCCCACATCAATTTTCAGCTTTCAGCGCTGTCACACTTTGAATGAAAATTGCGCACTGCGCAGTCATGCCACTACACAAATAAAAAAATTGTTTATAATTTTATTTTTTTTTTTACACAAATAGAGCTTCTTTTGTTGGTCATTATTTATTTAAACACCGCTGGGTTTGATTTTTTGCTACAAAAAAAAGTTTTTCTTAGTTTCTGTCAGAAAATTTTGTAAATAAGTACTTTTTCTCCTTCACTGATGTGCGCTAATGAGGCTGCACTGATGGGGCACTAATGAGGCGGCACTGAAGAGCACTGATGTGGAGGCACTAACATGCAGCACTGATGGGTACTGATAGGATTAGGTGGCACGGATGAGGCAGCAATGAAGGGCATTGATGGGGTGGCAATGGCACTGATGAGGAGGCCCTAATATGCAGCAAGACTGATGAGCACTGATAGGTTGCACGTACTGATGGGCACTGATTTGCAGCACTAATTACTGGCACTGATATGCAGGACTGATAGGTGGCACTGACTGATGGGTACTGATTTGCAGCACTGATAGGTGGCACTGACTGATGGGTACTGATTTGCAGCACTGATAGGTGGCACTGACTGATGGACACTAATATGCGGCACTGATGGCTGGCACTTACTGATGGGCACTGATATGCGGCACTGCTATATGATTTTTGCCTTATGTGTGCCTATTCCATACTGTAACCATCTAATTGCTGACCTGATATGTTGGATTACATGTTAATAAATATTTTTGTAAAAAAAAAAAAATAATAATAATCACATGTTGTTGCTTCACAGCCTGATAAAAAGACAGACAGTTTTTCTTTTATCCAGCTGTATTTACTCAGTGCAACTTATCACGTCCAAGTGAAAGATATAACACCAACATTAAAAAAAAACAAACAAAACAAACAAACCGAATCACTGAGTTTAAAAAAGAATCACTCCCCCCCCCTTATGTCAGTATTTGTTGGACCACATTTTGCTTTAATTACAGCCTTTAGTCTGTTGGGATATGTCTCTACTAACTTTGCACATCTAGAATTTGCATTATTTGCCCACTCAGAACTACTCAAGTTCAGTTAAATTTGATGGTGACAATTTGTGCACGTTGTTGTTCAAGTCATTCCACAGATTTTCAATGGGATTTAATGAGGAAGTAAACCCTTGCGGGTTTTACTTCCTCTTTATTTCCCTGCAAAGGTAAAGCATAATGGGCTACTATGCATCACTTACCTGAAACTGAAGCCTGCAATGTCACTGCTGTCTCCACTAGCAGCTAGCGTCCATCTTCAATCCCTCTTGCTTCCGGGGCCGCGAACTCCAGCTCCGTGACTGGCTGGAGTCACATGACATCACTCCTGCGCATGGGCGTGGGAGCCGCCAGTCACAGCATGACCCCGATTAGAAATGGCAGGATGTGCCTTTTCTAAAGTGTGCATGCGCCGTAGTCATCGGTGATCAGCTTTTTTGTAAATATCTCCTAAACTGTAGAAGTTTAGGAGATATTTCAGGCACCTACAGGTAAGCCTTAATGTAGGCTTACTTGTAGGTAAAAGTGGTTGTACAGGGTGTACAACCACTTTAAGTCTGGGCTCTGACTAGGCCATGCAAAGACATTCACCTTTTTCTCCGTCAACTACTGTGTGGTCATTTTTGCTGTGTGCTTTGGGTCATTGTCATGTTAGAATGTAAACCTTCCCACTGACAACTTTTTGGCAGAGGGCAGCAGATTTTTCTTCTATCCTGACAGATGCTCCAGTACCTGCTGAAGAGAAACACCTCCATAACAGGATATTACTACCTCCATGCTTTACTGTAGGAATGGTGTTATTTGGATGGTGAGCTGTATTGGATTTCCGCCAGACATATTGTTTTGTGTTAAGGCCAAATAATACAATTTTTGGAAAACAGTGGTGAACCTGCGCAACAGAAATAAATGAGGGTTAAGAACTGCTGCCTCCACAGATGCAATCGCCACCGGGGTGGAAAAAGCTGAGTGTGAGAGAAATGTAAAGTGTGGGTGTGGCGCTGTTCTGATTAGGAACCCGGGTGGAAATATGAAAGATGTAAAAATAATCCTATGACGTATATAATGCCTCTATGCTGTCATACTAAATTTCCCTGTGAAAAGGAAGTCTCATACTAAAGGTGCCAAATTATAACAAATAACTGAGTGACCATAAACAAAACTAATAATAAACATAATAATAAACAGTTAAATGCATCAAAAAGTGAAAATTCCTACCATGCGTGAAATTGGTGTGATCCACTCTAACATATGATAGCCAAAACATACATAAGTGAATGCATAAGGGAATGGGGGGGGGGGGGGGTTGGGAAGGGGAAGAAAAGCAAAACCAGATTAATGCCTCAGCTGGAATAGGCAATGATGTTGCTAAAGGTCCTTATAAAGTGCACATGTGAAAAATTGGTGACTTGTGCTTAATACAGCAATGATAATTTTGAATAGTCCTTATGAATATTGCTGACAATTAGATTTTTTCAATAAACAAGTGTGTTCAGTACCATCCTCTAATGTTTAACTTCTTTGGTGACAGTGTTGTTATATCACGTACTCTTATTGTGCAGACACTCACCAGCTTTTTTCACCCCTGCAGGGGTAACAGGCAGTCACAGTCTATGCCACTGTGCAGCAGTCCCTGGCACTCTCAGGATTGGATTGGCGTTAAACATAAAAGAGAAGGGATGCCCATAGCGTAAAACCATTTAAAACGTTTTATTTGAAAAAGATGACAGAGCGGTACTCACATATTGTTAGCTCATATAAAGCAAAAAAGTCATCAGTAGAACCATCAAAACCTAATAATCCAGCTTAGGATTGGAGTGATATATTGTGAGAGGCAGCTCTGTAACGGCAATCTCTGACCAACTCTTGTATAGTGTCCGCAGTCTCTGACCATCTCCTGTATTATGTCTGCAATCTCTTACTTAAACACATTGCTAGTAGTACTAGCTATATGTTTATGCCGAAGGTAGGACTTTGCAGGGGAGGCAGAGAGAGAGAAAATGGGGGGGGGGGGGGGGGTACTGTGATGTGGGGCTGCGATTGCAGTGAACAAACAGACACCTTAAAATTTAACTGAATTTGAGCTGTTCTGCAAAGAAGAGTGGGCAAATATTGCAAAGTCTAGATGTGCAAAGTTAGTAGAGACAAATCCCAACAGACTAAAGGCTGTAATTAAAGCACAACATGGTTCAACAAAATACTGACATAAAGGGGGTGAGCCTTTTTCCAACTCAGGGATTCTGTTTTTGAATTTTTTTTCCTGACATGTTATATCTTTCACTTGGATGTTTTAAGTAGGGTTGTCCCGCATTTGGTGCGGCGGGGGGAGTTACAAGCACCTATCATCCCTGTATAGATTTCAATAAAGCCTGACAGCCGCTTCTCCCCAGACCCTTCCACCCAACCCCCCCCCCCCCGGCTTTCAGCTGCTTTAGTGAAATCTATACAGGGTGATCGGTGCTTGTAACTCCCCCCACTACACTGATCACCGCTGACTGTCCCCTTTTCCTCCTCCAGTCCCCCTCTGTGTCCTCCTCCGTGCTCCATGTCCCCCTCCGTTCTGCTGTCCCCCTCTGTTGTCCTGCTGTCCTCCAGTTTTCCTCCGTGTCCCCCTTCTTTCTGCTGCTGTCCCCCTCTGCCCCCTCTGTCCTTGATGTGTCAGGATGGAGAGCGGAGGTAGGAGCCGGTAAATCCGGCTCCTTCCTTTTCAGAATGAACAGAGTCAGTGATCACTGACTCTGTCAATTCACATAACTGAAACATCGTAACCTGTGTTTATGATGTCTCAGTTAATGAATGGAAAGGAGCTGCTGTCTCCTCTCCATTAATTTTCAGTGCAGCTGAGGCTGCTGAGAAGGGACCAGGGGTATCTCTATCCTCAGTCCCTTTCTCTGTCTCAAAGGGGAGATGTCAGGGGTCCTGTTAAGACCCCTGATATCTCACCAAAGCTCTCCAATAGGGTTGATAAAAAAATAAATAAAAATTGCATTAAATAATAAAAAAAATGAATTGTAAAATTAACCCCCCCCCTCCAAAAAAACAAAACAAAAAAGAGCATTGTAAAAAAAAACAAAAAACATTAAAAAAAAATGTAAAAAACAATACAAAAAACAAATTGTAAAACTCAATAAAAAAAAGAAAATGTAAAAAACAAAACAAAAAAAAAAAAAAACTACTGACACGTGCCACTGTCACATGACATAAGAAAAAAAGTATCGGTAATCAAAATCAGGGAGTAATTATTATTATTATTATTATACAGGATTTATATAGCGCCGACAGTTTAAATAGTTTAAGGTCTTATATAGACAGGTGTGTGGCTTTCCTAATTAAGTCCAATCAGTATAATCAAACAGAGCTGGACTCAAATGAAGGTGTAAAACCATCTCAAGGATGATCAGAAGAAATGGACAGCACCTGAGTTAAATATATGAGTGTCACAGCAAAGGGTCTGAATACTTAGGACCATGTGATATTTCAGTTTTTCCTTTTTAATAAATCAGCAAAAATGTCAACAATTCTGTGTTTTTCTGCCAATATGGGGTGCTGTGTGTACATTAATGAGGAAAAAAAATGAATATAAATGATTTTAGCAAATGGCTGCAATATAACAAAGAGTGAAAAATTTAAGGGGGTCTGAATACTTTCCGTCCCCACTGTATATATATAAAAACAAAAATTAGAAACATTATTATGGAGATCTGACGAAAAAAATAAATAATATGATTCAGGAGATCACGAGAAATAATAAAGAAATCAGTTTGTCAGAACTCTGTGTAAATATGAGCAGCAAAACAACTTCATTATTCTAGCATTATAAAGAAGAAGAGAATGCGCTGCATTAAAATAATTTAAAAATTGCAGCGTGACGAATGTGCTAACTCCATTAGGAATGCTAGTTTTACCAGACCGAGTGCTTCCGTCTCGTAATTTATTCTGAGCATGCGTGGCACTTTGTGCGTCGGAATTGTCTACACACGATCAGAATTTACGAGAACGGATTTTGTTGACTGAAAATTTGAGATCCAGATCTCAAATTTTGTATGTCGGAATGTCCGATGAAAAAAGTCAGATGGAGCTTACACACTGTTGGAATTTCGACAATAAGCTCCGATCGCACATTTGCCAACGTAAAATCCTATCGTGTGTACGGGGCATATGTGTCTACCTGTGGCAGATGACCGGAAACAAAAGCACTCACACTGGTTCAGCAGTGGAAACATAAGTCTGCAGAGAAAACTTTTCATTGGCAAAAAGGAAATCGAAATGTGTCCCAAATAAGGTTGCAACCTTTTCTTCAAGTCAAGCCCGAACACTTTAGCGGCGCACAGCAATTTTTTTAATAGTATAAACTATACATATATTTTGCAATTAAATAACATTTCTAATCATATGAAGTTAATCACAAGAGTCCCCCTTTACATCAGAGTCCACAGATTTCCCCCTTTTACTTCTGAATCCGCAGAGTTCCCCTTTTACATCTGAATCCGCAGAGATCCCTTACACTGTAAGGCGGGACTCTGCAGACTCTGATGTACTCTGGGGATTCTAATATAAGGGATGCTCTGGGAACCCTGATTTAAAGGGGAACACTGAGAACTCTGATGCACGGTGAGGACTCTGATGTAGGGGGGAACACTGTGGCCTCTGGTGTAAAGGGGAACTCTGATGTAAGGGGTGCTCTGAGAACCCTGATTTACCTTAGTGTACTCACTCAGAGGCAGGAGAGAGAGAAGGGGGGAGACCTCAGTCACAGACAGGGATGGATGGTGAGCTCACTCACCCCTTGGCAGTCAGCACCTCTCATCCAGATGTATCTGAGGCTGCTGGACTTCAAATTTCCGGCCCCCCACTTTCCTTTTCTGAGGCACAGCGCTGGGGATTGGAGTGTGAGCAGACACAGAGGGGTAGGGGCGGGAGGAAGAGGAGCAGATCAAGCCCTCTCTCTTCGCCCCTCTCCCATCTGTATGTGGGGGGAACTGTTAGTGCTGGCTTTGGGCAGTGTGAAAGAGAGTGTAACAGACACTCTCAGCTTAGACAACTACAGCCAGCAACCCTGCTGGGAGGCCGTAGTCCAGTCTGAATAATGTGTCTGGGTTTCAGGCAGTTTGAATCCCGGACACATGCTTCCAAACCCAAACAAGACGCACCTAGGTTTTAGAGGAGGAAAACAAGAAAAAAAATATTCTGAACCAAATGGTGTACTAAAATATTTACCAGTGCCCATGAAATGCAGCCTGACCATTGCCATAAATGTAGCCTGACTATTGCCATAAATGCAGCCTGACCATTGCCATTAATGCAGCCTGACTATTGCCATAAATGCGCCCTGAACATTGCCATAAATACAGCCTGACCATTGCCATAAATACAGACTGACTATTGCCATAAATACAGCCTGACCATTGCCATAAATGCAGCCTGACTATTGCCATAAATGCAGCCTGACCATTGCCATTAATGCAGCCTGACTATTGCCATAAATGCGCCCTGACCATTGCCATAAATACAGCCTGACCATTGCCATAAATACAGCCTGACTATTGCCATAAATACAGCCTGACCATTGCCATAAATGCAGCCTGACCATTGCCATAAATGCAGCCTGACCATTGCCATTATTGCAGCCTGACTATTGCCATAAATGCAGCCTGACCATTGCCATTAATGCAGCCTGACTATTGCCATTATTGCAGTTCTATTTATAATTTCCCATACTGTATGTTTGTTATATGTTCCCATTCACACAACATACCTAAAATGAGTTAAAAAAAACTTCTTTCTTTAGGCAGACTGCATTCAACTCTGAACAATTTGAAATGAAAGGAAACTCTGTCCCACCTGACAAAGAGGAACATACTGGGTTTCTCTTCATTAACTTAGAATACAGAAACCCAGTTTCTAGGTGTTTAACCATTTGTTTAGACAGACTGGGTTCAAATCTTACACTGGACAATGAGAACTGCTAAACTATCAATTGCTAGAGCCTGGAAAACACTGACCTTAAAGCCTCGTACAGACCAGCTTCTGTCAGACTGGCTGCCATACACAACAGCCGAATGTCAGCCGGTTTCTTTTGAACCGACCGATGCCGCGCGACATTCGTGTGTACTAGGCTTAAGTTTTGAATTGGTCAAAAACAGACTAACTGGCATTATGATCAGGGGCGTAGGGAGGGGGTGGCTAGGGGGGGCTGAAGCCCCAAATGTGACCCCGAAAAGCCCCAAGTCTATGGAATGCTGCATTCCATTGTTAGCCCCAAGCGCCGGCCACCCGGACTGATCTGATCGGGAGTGCGGCCGAAAGTATACGAGTGCCATAGCGGCCGAAAGTGGCCGAGTGCCATAGCGCCCAGCCCAAAAAAAAAGCCGCGCCACCCCCCCCCCGGTCTTTTTGTCACCTAGCAATGCCCCTGATTATGATCAATTAAAAACTGACAGCTTTTTTTACATAAAGGTTTTATGCATATAAAATAGTAATAGAAGGACAGCAGAACACAAAAAATAGGACAGTCGTTACAAAGTGTGTAGAAACACCTCAAAAGCGACAGCTATTTTAACTGACACCCATGAAAACCCACAGTTTGATAATTCAATTTTTGACTATCTGACCACTATAGGAGCTGTCCCCCAAGGACTCTTCCCTTCCGTTCTCTCTTCTTTAAATTTCTTTGTCTTCTCTCTATGTTTTTTTCTTGCCTTTCTTACCGCTCCCCCTCTCTCAGCGTAAAGTTGACCTTTCCATCTTTTCACTAAAAATCACATCAACATGCAACTCTGCATGCTGATATGAAATCATCTTACATTCATTAGTTAAACAAACATTTTTTGCTTTTACCATGTACTTACAATTACTATTTTCTTCTTAATTGAATAAGGAATAACCCTCTGGTCAGTCCTTGGAAAAATGAGGCCAAAAAAGCAAAAATATGGGTGGGTGGATGCAAAATGTGCTCAAAAGTCCCTTAAACAGATGCAATAATGCTTAAGGTGGCTGTAAAGACCTTCTGCATGCTGCTTCCCCCCAAAGCCCCTCTAATACTCACCTTAGCTCCCTCTCGATCCAGTGAAGTGCATGACAGCCTCAGCTGTCCCAGGACTCCCTCCCCTCATTGCCTGAGAAAACTGTGGGAGCCATTGGCATTGGGAAAGGACTTGAGAGAAAGAGGATTGGGGCTGCTCTGTGCAAAACCACTGCACAGAGCAGGTAAATATGACATGTTTGTATTTTTTTTTAAAGAAAAAATCCAAACCTTTAAAACCACTTTAACATGCTAAAAAGTCATGGAAAAGGGGGCTAAAAGGTCACTTTCAGTTTTGGAAGCCTCACTTCCAGTTATTTTACAAGAATATAGTGGCATCACTACAACAAAATGCAGACTATCCATTCATAAGGACATAATGACATCACTACGACATAACACGGTCTATCCATTAATAAGGGCATAGTGACATCACAATGACATAATGCAACCTATTACTTTATAAGTAAATCATGACAGCACATTGACATAATGCAGCCAATTTATCTATTAGAACATAGTGACATCATGAAGTCCATTCCTTTAAAAGGACATCAACTCCAATTTTATCTCTCTGGTCATTCCGTGGAAAAATGAAACCAAAAGGGGCAAAAAAAAGCAAAACAAAATTTTTGTACTTCTGTAAAAGATGCTCAGATGCAGGAAATGCATCAAAATAGGCTCAAAAGTCCTTACAACAGATGCAACAATGCCTAAAATGTGCAAAAAAAAAAAGTCATAAAAAATGGGTTAAAAGGCTACTTCCAGTTTTGGAAACCTCACTTTTGGTTACTTCACAAGGATATGGTGACATCACTACAACATAATGCAGCCTAATCATTATTAAGAACATAGTAAAATCACAGCAACATAATGCAACCTCTTTGTCTATTAGAACTGTACTGTACAGCATATCAACTTTGTATTTACATGTTGTAGAATTGAAATGATTTGGTTTGAAAAGATTATGTTGTTTAGCATTTTATTGGTAAAAATCATACACCATGCAGTGAGCATTAGATATGTATAGGACTGCAAGAGGCATTCAGGCTTTTTAAATAAGCAAAGAGCAATGTGCAAAGTGAGGTAACTGTCAGGAGCCCATTAATATTTACCTTTGGGTTTTTTCTTCCACTTAAAGGATCAGGAAACTAGTTGGGTGTTATAGGTCACTGTATTTTGCATATCATTTCCTAACCTAATAACCAATGTGTTTTTTCTATGGTCCCATCCATGCACAGGCTGCCTAAAGATCTCTGCATATGCATATATTTGCATACTACTGTGTTTTGGAAGGTAGTCAGAGCAACCAAGAATGTTAAATGAAGAATGACTGCTAATTAGTGTAAGCAATGTAATCAAAAGCTATTTCAGCCTTGTACACCGGTGGCCGAAAATTGACCAAAATCGGTCAGTTCGGTGGGAACAGGCCGACTTTCTGCCCGTGTGTACAGCTGTCTGTTCTACAGAAGCCGGTCTAACGGGCATGTTGGAAAACCAGCATCCGATCAGCGCTGGCAGCCAGTGTATTCTGGAGGGGAGCAGTCCCCCTGTCAGAACTCAAAGGCACAGCAGGGGAGATCGTTGCATTAACATTGCTTGTGTTAGTATGGCAATCTGTCAGGTTTTTTTTTTGTGCAGCCTGCTAGGTTGAACGAAAAAAAACTTCTAGTGTGTACCCAGCTTAAAAATGCCCTATAATCTACAGTACCAAGTTGTAGTTGTAACTAGAATAGCATGTGAGTGAGGTAGGTGGTTATACGATGTATAAGAATGTAATTTTAGACCCAAACGTTTAATAAAAATTATCTACACTGCCTATGGTCACTTCCAAGTTAAAGTGTTTCTAAGCTCAAAACCAAAAATTGAATATGTTGTAGCTTTTTTTTTTTTAAGCTTTATTTATTTATTTATTTGTCTATTTCTACCTTGTGATCTTGCCAGTAGTACACTTCCCGTTCTAGAGTGACAGTGCTCATTCACCATACTCTATCTATGAAGGAACAGTGTTATCGCCCTAGGTTGCTCTACTGATCTGAACTACAAACACTTCCCCATCTCCTTGTTTGCATTACATATGGATGTTCTGTAGTTCACAGAATAGAACTGGAAAGTTTAAAGACATTATTTGAGATTTCAGTTCAGTACACAAAGACACTGGATTCCTGTCAGGATCAAAAGCTATTTTTCTGTACTTGCTGAAAATGTATTCAGTTAGAAAAAAAAAGCAGTATACAATGCCCAGGTCCCTATGTATTCAGAATGTGAATCAAGATTATCTTAGAAAAAAAATATTGTCTCTGTACTGAGTTCCTTTACCGCCTCAGAATGTACATTTGGTATGTTAGCTGTCATTCTCCCTTCATTCATAGCCAATGTAAAGGCAATTTGTATTCCGGCCCTTGAACATCAATACATTTCTTTTAAGGTTGCATGCTTTTCCAAGCCTTTTCCTGGAGGGTCGAAGAGGTTGTCCTAAAAACACTGTGTGCTTTGCCCATTTAGATTTTCATTCTTGTTAGTCATTTTTATTCCCATGTACACATGTTCTTTTCTTTGCTTAATTTTTTAAGGATCGACAACTGCTTCACTTCAGAGTCAAATCCTGTCTCCTTTTCTAGAATGTTCATAATCTGAAAAAGTTGGGAAAATCATTACTAATGGCAACTGTTTTTTCAACATTCTATATCTAGATACTATAGAGAGGTACAATGGGAGGCCTGAGATCTACTCCTTTAGTGTGTTTACCAAAAAAATAATAGTAGTACTTGAAACCACAGAATCTACCTGTTTCATATGTCAATGCTGAGCCACAGAGTGTTCCACCAAATAGCAAAAAAGACATAATTCTAAAGCTAATTATGAAAAAAAAAAAAATAGTGCTTAAAGTAACCTGTGTTTAGATATAGCCTAAGTGCAATCAAAATAGAAACACAAAAAATCAGCACATGGGACATTACTTACAATCATCAGGATGCCTCTGCTTTTAGTTGGATTGCTCCTCCATCAACCCCCACTGCTGTAATCTTCCAATGTGACAGGGGTTAATATAACTGTGAGAGCTGTCACAGGCAGTCATTGACTATGTCCACTTTTTCTGTCCAGTTCTGCCATTCATAGAAGCTGTACAGCACAACAGACACATTCTACTGATTGTACTTTATGTCCCCTGTGATGATATTCATGTTTTTTATTTTTTATTTTGACTGCACTTAGGCTTTAATAAACTCACTTCATTTAGTGATAGAAGGGCACCCACAGATTTTGCTGCCTAGCTTCGCTTGGACTTGGACTGGTGTGATCTGAGATCCAGAATCTCAGCAGCCTAGACATCATATCCCATGGTGCAATGTGGAGGTTTTGGCAATTGATTAGAGGCCCCATCATTACATTGTGGAATAGAGCCAGTGTTTGTCAATGCTGCAATTAAAAAAAAACAAAAAACTAGCAAAAGAGTTTTAGGGGCACGCTGGGGGGCCTTATTAATCACTAATCAAGGTAAGTTTACAAGGTTTTACCTCAGGACTAACATGGTAAAATAAGCATAAGAATTCAGGTTCTATACTGTGAACATCTATTATGGTAGTAGATGGCAAACGTTAAGAGCACATATTATACAGTATTGGTATATGAGATGCAGACATCCCTAGTCTCCTGCAAGTTGTGGGAGTCTCCCGCTATTGACTGCGGGATCCCGGACACCAGTGGGTGCCGCACGATATTCCAGCTAAGCTTGTCACTCAGCCACAGCAGCCTGAGCAGATGCTGCAGCCGTACTCCATTCACTTGGCCGTGCGGCGGGCGGTTGATCCAGATCCCCGAAGCATAATGCAGTGCCAGCCATGGTGTCAGACAGAGTCAGTTTGTAAGCTGGCAGACAGACTGTGTAACAGTCTGCAACTGCCAGCAGCGTGAACCCGCCAGGCAGACGGATGTTATGACAGATGACCTCGCCAGGAAGACAAGTGTGTGTGAGAAGGGAGGAGTCCCACTGTCACACTGGTGCACACATAGGCTGGTCCTCCAGAGTGTGTGAGTTCTGCAGATTGTGAATAGAGTGACACAGTGATGCTGAGCATCACCGTGTGTCACTCTCTCAGCACATCTCTTAGCCCACATCATATGTCACTCAGGATGATCCCAGAGAGCAGTGAGTCACAGCATGCCAAGACTGAGCAGGGCCCATTTTAGGACACTGAGTCAGCAGGCAGGGGCCAGATTTTCTATACAGGGGCCATTTACTTAGAAGGTGTCCACAAGGGCCATTCAACAACTTTTATATAGTTGTGTAAAATTGGGGGGGGGGGGGGGTGGTTGCCAGCGCAGAGCGCCACCTCCCTGAAATGAGTTTGCCACCTCCCTGAAATTAGGTTGTTCAAGGTTGGGATGTCTGGAGATGGTTGTTAGCGCAGAGCGCCACCTCCCTGAACTGACTTTGCCACCTTCCTGAAATTAGGTTTTCAAGGTTGGGATGTCTGGAGATGGTTATCAGCGCAGAGCGCCACCTCCCTGAAATGAGTTTGCCACCTCCCTGAAATTAGGTTTTTCAAGGTTGGGATTTCTGGAGATTGTTGTCAGTGCAGAGCGCCACCTCCCTGAAATGAGTTTGCCACCTCCCTGAAATTCATTTTTTCAAGGTTGGGATGTCTGGAGATGGTTGTCAGTGCAGAGCGCCACCTCCCTGCAATAAGTTTACCACCTCCCTGAAATTAGGTTTTCCAAGGTTGGGATGTCTGGAGATGTACCAACATGAAAATGTATGTAGCTTTTTCATTATAATGACAAAATCATATATAAGTGCATCCCAAGAGAGGTCCCACCCCCTTCCTTTCTGCCATCATTACCAATACGCTCTGTAGGGCATTATACATTTTTGAGGATACTGAGGTCCCCATCCGCACCTTAGTACATGTATCTGAGGATTATTTTTGTCTATGGCAGTTATTTTCTTCATCCGGCACATCTAATAAGCTCACTGTTTTCAATTAGTTACAGTATAGCACCAGATGTAGCAGCTCAAGCAGCCGAAACTTAAAGTGACACTAAACTCTGTTTTAAAAAGAAAAAATTTGATGCAATTATGTATTGTTACCATAAAACGTACCTTCTATTACTCTTAGCCTCCTCCAAAATCCATTTTTTTGTTCTTGTGATACAACCTACTGTTAAAGGGTGGCTACATTTGTTCTCTGTGGTCCCACTGTATGTAGCAACATAGCCACCCTCTCTTTTGCTTGCTCCCAAGATGGGCTTAGCACTATGGACTATGAGATATATTGTTTGCATAGAGCAGTGCACATGACTACAAGCAACCAAAAGTGACAGGGAAAAGATGTTTGGGAAATCCTGGAGGATGTTACAAGAAGGCAGTAAAATGCATTAAGAAAAGATTATGTGAAAAATAGATTACAGGGCCATTAGGTAGTGGACATTTGTGGATTATTTCTTTTAGAAAATAAAGATATTGTTTAGCGTAACTTTAAACTGTATGAAAGCAAAACATTGACTGGACTCGTATAGAGAGTTTTGTTACTAAAAGCAGAAACATTTTTCTCAAGTTATCATTTAAAGTGCACTTAATCTTTAAACATACAGAAAACATCTAGCAAGCTATTTGATACATTATATTAGGCTACTTATTTAAAAACAGCTGACAGCCTATTTAACCAGTACAGTTGATTACTTGTTAAGAAGGAAACTATCTCATTCAGTGGCAAAAAATAGAGAGCAAATGAGCATGCGCAAAGCAGGGTGATTCAGTGTATTACTGGATTTTGAACAGTATAGGCACTTATTTTTAATGTTTTACATAGCTATACCTGCAAAAAGGGCCAGCCTGAAGTGATCTAGCAAGGACTTAAATTTCTGACAAAAGTTCCACTTTAAAATATTGCTTGGTTTTGTGGTATTGGTTTCTGCACAAACTGTCCCTACAGTGTGTATGGGTGTGCTAGGGACATTAAATGACAAGCTTTTGTGCAGAGCAGCATAAATGGTAGTACTGTATTTATTTCTCTGAAAATCCTTATGTAATATGTATATATATGTATACACACACGCTGTATATATGTAATATTATTGGTTTTCACAACACAAAATATATTTTTCAATAAAATTAACTGTATACATACCACATCATTGTATTTTTCAATGTACTTGTACAGTTCTAAAATAGCCACATCTTCTTTAAATTCATGTTCATGTTTCTAAGGACATATTAAAGATATAGTGAAATGTACGTGTCATATAAAAATTATTTAGTACAGGCCTTAGTTCACGTTTTAAGATATCACTACAATCTACAACATTTATATTCTGCATAAATATGCTTCTATATAGGCTTATTCACTAGAGCAACACAAAAAGCAATAATGATGTGCAAAATATAGTAGCGATTACCAAGGAAGCCTAGTATAATTAAAATAGATCTATGAAAGATAGATTGCAATTTGTCGACTATGTTATAATAATGTTTATTTCTCATAGAAATACACTGGTACCGCAAAAGATACACACTGGTAAATTGCCAAAATACCCAAAATACCAGGCTCACTTTAGAACCATATCAAACAGTAATTTTTCTGAAACCAAAACTACACCAGTAGCACCATGCAATTTGTCAAACTAGTCTTGAAACTGCTTTGAGAACAAAATCATGCCACTCATTGTCAGCAGTTTTACATGATGGAACATAATCATTTTGGGCCAATTAAGACAATAACATCCCATATTCATACACGCTGTGGTGGATACCCATAAGGTCTTAGATACCCGATAGATGCTTAGTTGTCATGTGATCATGAATTTTAAAGGTATCCAATAACCAGGAGATGACAGATCTAACTAGTTACATCTGAATTAGTCAACCTGGTTAGATCATGCTTCTTTATCCAAGTCATCCTTCAAACTGTAACTTATGTACTGTAGGTTATAGTGAATTCCAGTAAATCAGGCAGAGGATATACAAGCCCAAGATGTTTCCTCTAGATAGCCATCAGTTGAGTCAGCACCCAAACCACAGATAACAACATCTGGACTACTAAGTCATGACTGCAGTACATTGTCATGGGGCTCCATATGGATGCCACTTACAGTGGCTAGATGTTAAAATGCACGGGGCTCCTTGTTTTTGAAACTGTAGTTATTTTGAGAATGGCTGGCAATGCGTGGTTAGGTATGAGATCTCAAAGAACTTGTATCTAATTTGTTTTTCTCAAATCCAGTCCCTATATCCCTCAAATGGACCATATATTAAGGATATCCTTTACCTTGCACATGTAATTGGATCATAAGTACAGGCTCAGCAATTATCAGCACAGTGTTATTTGATGGAAAGGCTAAAAAATTACTAGCTGGGTGTACTGAAAGACTAGTACAGAGAAACATGGATTTCCAATTTCAAGGATTACTTTACTCATTACAGTCAATTTATAATAACAGTTACGTAAATCATAACCTTCTACATTTCTAAGTAAATATTTGGGTTTCTTGAAAATAGTTGAATGTTCCTACAGATTTAGGAGATACTGGCAATAAAAGTACATATGACATACTTTAGAAATCTGTCCCACAACAGCAGGTACTTGGTTAATAATGTGTTTTACAGATATGGAATGTAATAAAGGTAAGACACAGTTATATATTTGCGTAATAATATTTGTATTTTCTTTTTGGGTGCTGACTAGGGATGAGCCGAACACCCCCCCGGTTCGGTTCGCATCAGAACATTCGAACGGACCGAAAGTTTGTGCGAACTTTCGAACCCCGTTAAAGTCTATGGGATTCGAGCGTGAGAAATCAAAAGTGCGAATTTTAAAGGCTAAAGGTGTCTGTAGTATGCCTGTAAAGTGGCGCGTGTTTTACGTGTTTAGAACAGTCCCTGCTCAAAATTACATTTCTAAAGGAAAAAAAGTCATTTAAAACTGCTTGTGGCTTTAATGTCATGTCTGGTCCCGGCAATATAGATGAAAATCATTAAGAAACCCCCCCCAGCCCATTTGGGTCTTGTATGGATATTAAGGGGAACCCCGCACCCAAATAAAAAAAAAGGAAAGGCGTGGGGCCCCCAGGCCCTATATACTCTGAACAGCAGTATAGAGGCAGTGCAAACAAGACAGGGACTGTAGGTTTGTTCTTAAGTAGAATCTGTTTGTAATTTTGAACTGGTACATTTTTTACGTGTAGCTCCAGCCAAAAAAATCTATTTTTAAGCTTTTTGGAAAACATAGGGAAGGATTATCACCCCTGTAAGATTTGTTTTGCTGTCTGTGCACCTGTTCAGAAGATTTCACCTCACTTTCTGTCCCAATGACAATTGGATTTTGAAAAATGGGGGTTTTTAGTGAAACAAGGAACTGTTACAGGAGAGAATTTCCCTTCCTAGGGGTAGATTTCCTCTCACTTCCTGTTGTCTCCTTCCGTTTGCAAGTAGGAGTCGTTTGTAAGTTGGATGTTTGAAAGTAGGGGCCTGCCCTATATACTCTGCAGAAATTTGGGCCTTAGGTGTTGGTGTTGCCACAACACTGTAAGCCCTCACAGTTACTCTTGGTGGGCGCAGGAACGGGCCTTACTGTGAAATATTAGATCAAGAATAATAATTACATGCCCCTGTTGAACAGGGTCAGAAAAATTGGGCCTTTGGTGGTGGACGATGTGGTGGTGTTGCCACAACACTGTAAGGCCTCACAGTTACTCTTGGTGGGCGCAGGAACGGGCCCTGCTGTAAAATATTAGATCAAGAATTGTACTTACATGCCCCTGTTAAACAGGGGCTGAAAAATTGGGCCTAAGGCACTGGTGCTGGTGCCACAACACTACAACCACTCACAGATACTGTAGTTGGAGCGCAGGAATGAGCCCTGCTGCAAAGTATTGCATCAAAAATTGCAATTACATGCCCCTGTTAAACAGGTGCTGAAAAATTGGGCCTTAGGCACTGGTGCTGGTGCCACAACACTGCAACCCCTCACAGATACTCTAGTTGGAGCGCAGGAATGAGCCCTGCTGCAAAGTATTGCATCAAAAATTGTAATTACACACCCCTGTTAAACAGGGGCTGAAAAATTGGGCCTTAGGTACTGGTGCTGGTGCCACAACACTGTAACCCCTCACAGATACTCTAGTTGGAGCGCAAGAATGAGCCCTGCTGCAAAGTAAGGCATCAAAAATTGTAATTACATGCCCCTGTTAAACAGTTTGTCTGTTGCATCACAATCCCTGCATACGGTTTGCAAGCTGCATTCAGACTGAGAATATATATATTTATATTTATCACCATTTATAGATATCTCTGAATGACTTTCTATATCAGTGTATTCACTATTCATTTATTGTATTTATAATTCTCATTTTTAGTGCTGTCTAAATTCACTTATGCACATTGCACTAGGCACGTTATCCTTTAGCGCTAAACTTTTGTTAAATTCATTAAATATTACAATCTTACTAAGAGGCGCCCGTTGCTGTGTTTTCTTTTTTACATATTGGAGTGGCTTCACCTCCCCTTACAAGGCTGCCCTGCTAATAGACTGTACCTCCTCACAAGGAACTGCTACTTGCTCAAAGGGATTATCTGGCGATTTGCATTGTGTTTTATACTTGTTATATTGTGACCTGTGCTGCTATTTCCTGTCGTATTTTTTGACTGAAAATACTGCAGCTGCCTGCCTGTGGTATTATTAGGAAGAGAACACCAGCAATTGTCTGCAGTTAGCTTTAGTTGCACACTGTGCACAGGATACAGTACACTGACTGAAAATACTGCAGCTGCCTGCCTGTAAGTATATTAGGAAGAGAATAACAGGAACACGGATCTAGCTAAACTGCATACAGTGTATATATATATATATATATATATATATATATATATATATACACACACACACACACACACAACACCTGGGATGCATATATATATATATATATATATATATATATATATATATATATATATATATACTAAATACACTGACTGCAGCTAACTGGCTCGCCTGCCTGCTCTATCTAACTCAAATGAAATGACACTGTATCTCTCTCTCTCTCTATCTCTCAGCACGCCAGAACACACTACACAAGGCCAACTTCCAGGCGGCCTTATATAGTGTGGGGCGTGTACTAAATCCCTTTGGCCAATAATGGCTCTCCGTTTTTACCGCACTGTGATTGACCAAAGCATGCGGGTCATAATGCATGCTTTGCCAATCATCAGCCAGCAATGCACTGTGATGCCGCAGTGAATTATGGGCCATGACGCGCCACTCAAATTTGGCGCGAACGGCCCATAATGTTCGTAATTCGACGAACGGCCGATGTTTGAGTCGAACTTACGTTCAACTCGAACCTCATCCCTAGTGCTGACTCTATTATCTTAACAACATGCAAGTGTTCATGTTTTCACTGAAAAGAGCAAATCCTGGTCTGCCATAACACATACCTGGAAATGGAAATATATTGTATTTAGTTCACTTAAACTCCTTAGTGTGAAGTCATGTGATGAACACCATTTGTTTACATAAAATATATAGCACTGACAATGTCAGTTTGACAACTTAGTTATAATAGGGTGTTCACATCATGTGCACAATTACTTTTGTACTAAATTGATCCATTTCATGAAATACCTTTGATTCTGAAGTCAGAAACTCTGTGAGCTCTGTGGAAGATAGCGAAGGAGCATCTCTGATGTCTTTATAAAAGGATCTGACCTCCTCTTTAAATTGGGGAATGTCTTTCGCATAAAGCAGCTTGTTTGTTGGTGCTGACTGTAAAAGATGCAAGTACACTTCTTTCAACACAAAAAAAAGCAAAGTTATAAATGCATTAAAAGTATGCCCCTTCTTTCTCTCTGTGAACATTCAAAGTTGACCATATGTCAACATAAGACAAGACAACACAGGCTCACATAGCAAAATTTTAATGGTACCCCATCCATGGCAGGTGGCCTATAGGGCAGCCCCACTGTATCTGAACATTATCTGAACATCAGATATTGTAGCCAGGCAATCTGAAGGAACTTCTTCAAAGTCTGCAGGTTCAGGCAGGACTGTTCACAACTAGTAGCTTCCTCTTTGTGAGTCACTGCTGTGTTGAGCCTATGCAACATACCAAATGAGATCAGCTTCTCCTTTACAGTAAGCTGGGACCAAGTTGATTCAAGCAGATAGATCAGTATGTGACAACTGCAGGGATAACTAGTCTGCACTTCTCACCTTGTGCAAGTAATCAAGGTGATCTTTCACTGTCTATAATGAAAGAACAAATATTATTTTACAATTTAGACATGGGCTATGGTTCTTTTGCTCCCAGAGCCCCATGTATGCAGTTTGCTTTTTTCCCACATATGATACCATTGTACAATCTCTGTATAATATCCTGTGTGAAGGCCTACTAAAATATTCATTCAATTAATATCCATTTAGATAAGCATTGCATGATATAATGATGTTGTTAGAAAGTCTGGAAGACACCATTCGTTTCAGCAGTTGCCTGTTGCTTATGTGAACTTTAATAGGAAAGATTGCAATTTTTCAGGCATAGTAATGAATGAAGACTGGATCATAAATAATGTTGGTGTTGGCTTCAAATTATAGTATGTTTGTCATGTTAAAACACATGGGTATAATTGTTCATGACCATGAAAACTTTCAAAGAGGAAGAAAATATGTACTCCTAAAACCCCTTACATGATACATTACCTTCCCTAACTGTTGCTCTGTAAGAGAAAATCCATCCATAAAGGCTTGTGCAATTACTGATAGGCAGCTATCTAGAAGTGCAGTCTTTTTTATATCAAGAACAAATTGTGGGTTCTTCAGTATGTTGACCCAAAACCTCAGAGGAAGACTAAAAGAATAGAAATAGACATATTATCACATCACACTTCAGTAAAAGCACTATTAGACCAAGAGTAAATCTAACAGTGCTAACCACTGCTCATATGCCCATAAATCTGAAGACTATTGTAACCTACATGGCAGGTAATTCAGTTTGCAGAAAGTTTTAATTTAATACTAACATTTGTATTGTTCATCCATGCAATTTTATTATTACATCATATTTTTACTGATACCTTAAGGGCTTCAATATACTTTACTTTACACTAAATAATCAAAGCATGCAAATATACCTATTTGTCTTCCAAATGTGCAATACATCTGGATCTGAAATTTTTCTGATTTCTCCCTGAGTATCCAAAAAATCAAAAAAGTATTTTATAACTACAGGAGGTTTGTGCGAGATTGTCCAAATGCTGCGAAACAGTTTTTCTACAGAGGAATGTATGGCGACCTGCAATATAAAAAGGATCATTTGATAAGGTGGGAAATAGAACTAACAGGAGATACTTTTACATCTGTATTCGTACATACTATCAACAGAGTAGTAGTAATTTAAATGTTAGTAGGAGTTAGACTCATGAAAGTATCTTTTCTAGAATGAATAACCTCCCTAACCACTTGTCCACCGAAAGATTTTACCCCCTTCATGACCAGGCCATCTTTTTGCTATTTAGTACTGCACTAATTTAACTGGTAATTGTGCGGTCATGCAACACTGTACCCAAATTAAATTCATATCATCTTTTTCACACAAATAGAGCTTTCTTTTGGTGGTATTTGATCATCACTGTTTTTTTTTTCATTATTATTATATAAAGGAAAAATACAGAAATTTTTTTTACTTTGTGATATAACACATATCCAATAAAAAAGTAAAACAATCTAATTTCTTCCTAAATTTAGACCAAAATGTATTCTGCTACATGTCTTTGGTGAAAGAAAAATCCCAATAAGTGTATAATTGGTTTGTGTGGTTTGTGCATCTACAAACTATGGTATGTATAATATATATATATATATATATATATATATATATATATATATATATATATATATATATATGCGAAAAGATAGGGAGAAGAGAAGCAGGACTTTGTATGAGGCATGTGGGTGAGTATGTTGGGCTATATAGTGAATGTTATAGTATAGATAATGAGATCAGTGTAAGTTCCACAAATGGTAATATATCATAATCATGGTATAAAAGTTTTAATGGCATAGGAATTTGGGCCAAATACAGTCAAAACAGAACACATTTAAGACCATGGTAAAAGCGTGTTGACGACAGTGTACAAACAGGCAGAGTTCATGAATTGGTTATACAGTAACAACAACACATATACATAGTACAATAAATAAGTGCATCAATAGATCTAAACTCAACGCGTTTCTTGGCTTGAAACCAATCGTCAGGAGTCCGATGCCATGTAACTGTATCAAAAACAATAAAGTACCTATTAATGTATGAACAGATGTTTGTAAGGAAGATACACTGAAAGTGTGATTTTCCATGTACTCACAAGTTGTGCATTGATTGATGATAATAGTGTGTTGCAATACGATATAGGTCTGGGTCCATAGAGTCTCACCCGGGGTTGAGGCAGAGAGCACACCCCAATAGACCGCCGGCATGGCAGCCAAGATGACAGAAGCACCCATGGAGACCGGCAGTCAGGGACGTCTGGCGGGGCCAAGGAGTGTGAGTAAGCTGGGGAAAAAAATGATGATGGTGAGGAAGGGTGTGTGAATGGTGAGTGAGTGATAGTGGGATGAGTGAAAGCAGCATAGGATAACCGTAGGTATGTGAAAGGAAACTAGGGATAAACGGGTGTGAGGGTGAAAGGAGGGATGGGATAAGTGTACAGAAGGAGGCCATTGCTGTGATGGGTGAACCTGGGTGACTGAATGTGTGAAAGTTACCTGTGTGGTTGGTGCCCTGCCGAGCCAGAAGTCCAACATGAGTGACGGGATCATGGGATGCCCGGTCAGAGGCAGCCATTTAATGCCGTGGACATGAGATGCGCGCACGCCAACGTCGTGCGCGGGCGTGATGACGCGGTGAGGAGCAGAAGGGGAGGGCCAATATATGCGGCCGCCCATCGTGCCCTACAGCGTCTAAGTCCGGAGATGGACAACCACTGACGCATCCCGTATGCAGCGGCAAAGACGCCGCAGGCGGGATGTAGGGAGCATGACGCCGATGCGCCGAGGCCAGGGCCCGCCCACATCAAAGACGGGAGGGTGATGGGTCCTAGGCTGGGCGCGTCGCAACCCCGGGGAGTAGACAGGATGGAACCCGGCGTATTCAGTGTGCAGAGGACAAATGGGTAACAAAAGTATGAACTTGGGAAAGTTCATACTCGGCGCATCGGCGTCATGCTCCCTACATCCCGCCTGCGGCGTCTTTGCCGCTGCATACGGGATGCGTCAGTGGTTGTCCATCTCCGGACTTAGACGCTGTAGGGCACGATGGGCGGCCGCATATATCGGCCCTCCCCTTCTGCTCCTCACCGCGTCATCACGCCCGCGCACGACGTTGGCGTGCGCGCACCTCATGTCCACGGCATTAAATGGCTGCCTCTGACCGGGCATCCCATGATCCCGTCACTCATGTTGTTCTGGCTCGGCAGGGCACCAACCACACAGGTAACTTTCACACATTCAGTCACCCAGGTTCACCCATCACAGCAATGGCCTCCTTCTGTACACTTATCCCATCCCTCCTTTCACCCTCACACCCGTTTATCCCTAGTTTCCTTTCACATACCTACGGTTATCCCATGCTGCTTTCACTCATCCCACTATCACTCACTCACCATTCACACACCCTTCCTCACCATCATCATTTTTTTCCCCAGCTTACTCACACTCCTTGGCCCCGCCAGACGTCCCTGACTGCCGGTCTCCATGGGTGCTTCTGTCATCTTGGCTGCCGTGCCGGCGGTCTATTGGGGTGTGCTCTCTGCCTCAACCCCGGGTGAGACTCTATGGACCCAGACCTATATCGTATTGCAACACACTATCATCATCAATCAATGCACAACTTGTGAGTACATGGAAAATCACACTTTCAGTGTATCTTCCTTACAAACATCTGTTCATACATTAATAGGTACTTTATTGTTTTTGATACAGTTACATGGCATCGGACTCCTGACGATTGGTTTCAAGCCAAGAAACGCGTTGAGTTTAGATCTATTGATGCACTTATTTATTGTACTATGTATATGTGTTGTTGTTACTGTATAACCAATTCATGAACTCTGCCTGTTTGTACACTGTCGTCAACACGCTTTTACCATGGTCTTAAATGTGTTCTCTTTTGACTGTATTTGGCCCAAATTCCTATGCCATTAAAACTTTTATACCATGATTATGATATATTACCATTTGTGGAACTTACACTGATCTCATTATCTATACTATAACATTCACTATATAGCCCAACATACTCACCCACATGCCTCATACAAAGTCCCGCTTCTCTTCTCCCTATCTTTTCGCATATATTGGGATGGAGGCATGTTGGTGCTCTTTTGCAAAAATAGTGTGGATTGGTCACAACCCCCCTGACATATATATATATATATATATATATATATATATATATATATATATAATTTTATATATATATATATATAATTATACATTTTAGTAATGGTGGTGATCAGTGACTTATAGTATGGCCATGATAGTGCAGCAGGCAATCTGACACTGACGCTGGCTGGGAGGTACACTGACATCACCAGTGACACTAATACAGTGATCAGTGATAATACTATACACTGTCACTGTACTAATGACACTGGCTTTGAAAGGGGTTAACATCTCAGGGTAATCAATGAGTTAACCCTTTCATGCCTGAGCCTATTCCTGTCATGTGTTGCTTACAAGTTAAAATCCGTTTTTGTTGCTAGAAAATGACTTAGAACCCCCAAACATTATATATGGTGGATAAAAAAAAGTCTACACACCCCTGTTAAAATGTCAGGTTTCTGTGATATAAAAAAATGATACAAAGATAAATCATTTTAGAACGTTTTCCACCTTTAATGTGACCTATAAACTGTACAACTCAGTCGAACAACAAACTGAAATCTTTTAGATGGAGGGAAGTAAAAATAAAAAAATAAAATAATATGGTTGCATAAGTGTGCACACTCTTAAAACTAATACTTTGTTGAAGCACCTTTTGATTTTTTTACAGCACTCAGTCTTTTGGGTATGAGTCTATCAGCATGGCACATCTTAACTTGTCAATAGTTGCCCACTCTTCTTTGCAAAAACACTCAAATCTGTCAGATTGCGAGGGCATCTCCTGTGCACAGCTCTCTTCACATCACCCCACAGATTTTTAATCAGAGTCAGGTCTGGGCTCTGGCTGGGCCATTCCAAAACTTTAATCTTCTTCTGGTGAAGCCATTCCTTTCTTGATTTGGATGTATACTTTGGGTTGTTGTCATGCTGAAAGATGAAGTTCCTCTTCATGTTCTGCTTTCTATCACAAGCCTGAAAGTTTATTTGCCAATATTGACTGGTATTTGGAACTGTTCATAATTCCCTCTACCTTGACTAAGGCCCCTGTGCCAGCTGAAGAAAAACAGCCCCAAAGCATGATGCTGCCACCACCATGCTTTACTGTGGGTATGGTGTTCTTTTGGTGATGTGCAGTGTTGTTTTTGCATCAAACATATTGTCACGGTCTCTGCCCCTCCTTGTCCCTTGCACCCCAGAGAGCTGTCCCCTGCTGGGATCGTTTGGGGTGGGCTTGTATTCCATTATTTGTGTCTGCCTTGGAAGAAACGTATATTATGGGATGGATGTCCATGTGGAGGGAGGGGGAACTCCTCCAGCAGCCCCTGCTGATAAGCTTGAATACATCTGACCTGTGTGGCTATTGTCATTGGACAGTTTAACCCGCTGTGTTTCCAAGTAGAGTTGTAAGTAGAGCGAACCTTATTCTTACGTATCCAAGACTGGGCACGGACTTCCCCTACTTGCCAGAACTCTGTTACTTCCTTTGTTTGGCCAGCCTAGCGCGTATTTCCCTTTACCAACACGGACTCTGTTACCCCACTGTGCATTTATACTGTATTCCAGACTCTTGCTTTGCCTGGCTGTGATAGCTGCTACCTGGCTGTGTTTTAACCCTGCTACCGTTAAATAAAAAGCTTTATGAGTGCTCCTACTCTCCACGTTTGTCTGTTACACCTACATCTCCGTTACACACTTCTTTTAGAATTGTGGCCAAAAAGTTCAACCTTGGTTTTATCAGACCATAACACATTTTCCCACATGCTTTTGGGAGACTTCAGATGTGTTTTTGCAAAATTTTGCTGGGTTTGGATGTTTTTCTTCGTAAGAAAAGGCTTCCGATTTGCCAGTCTACCCCATAGCTTAGACATATGAAGAATACAGGAGATTGTTGTCACATGTACCACACAATAAAATGATAAAATCTGTTGCGCTGAAAGTGTACAATAAACAAAGAAAAAAAGCTGCTAACACTATATTGCTGGACACAATAACAGGAAATACAAAACAAAATGTAGCGCTAAAACAATAAATAAACTATAAAGTCCATCAATAAAAAATCTGAGAAGTCGATTGAATCCGAATTTTCATCCAACAATCAGAAAGAGCGGATAGATTGGCAACTACCAGCACCCGATGAAACTGACTCTTACCGTCAGTGTGTAGTAAACACACAAAAATGAGTATTGGTAAATGGTCACAGCAATCTCTTGATCGATTCCCTCAGCTAGCAGTGAAGCCTAATCCTCTTTCAATGTCCGGACTGATAAAATTTATCCACGGACAGCTCAGGCATCCACATAAATATGTAAGGAAATAAAGAAGCTCATCGCACAGACATCCGGAATAAAATGGCTGGAAAACTCACATTATGAAGAGACAACCAGGCATATGGAAACATAACGGTGTTTCCAACCGAAAAGATGGCCGCCGCGTCTCCAGTCAGTGTCCCACGTCACATGTCCTAGGCTCCACCCGGCGTTTCGACATAAAGATGTGTCATCAGGGGCGTCCCTGATGTCTGCGCGATGAGCTTCTTTATTGCCTTACATATTTATGTGGATGCCTGAGCTGTCCGTGGATAAATTTTATCAGTCCGAACATTGAAAGAGGATTAGGCTTCACTGCCAGCTGAGGGAAGCGATCGAGTAGAGAGATTGCTGTGACCATTTACCAATACTCATTTTTGTGTGTTTACTACACACTGACGGTAAGAGTCAGTTTAATCGGGTGTCGGTAGTGGCTAATCTATCCGCTCTTTCTGATTGTTGGATGAAAATTCGGATTCGATCGACTTCTCACATTTTTTATTGATGGACTTTATAGTTTATTTATTGTTTTAGCGCTACATTTTCTTTTGTATTTACATGTACCACACAGCCAGTGCTTGGCAGATATTCCTGCAACTCCTTTAATGTTGTTGTAGGCCTCTTGGCAGCCTCCTTGACCAGTTTTCTTCTCGACTCTTCATCAATTTTGAAGGGACATCCAATTCTTGGTAATGTCACTGTTGTGTCATATTTTCTCCACTTAATGATGACTGTCTTCACTGTGTTCCATGGTATATCTAATGCCTTGGAAATTCTTTTGTATCCTTCTAATGACTGATACCTTTTAACAATGAGATCCCTCTGATGCTTTGGAAGCTCTCTGCAGGCCATGGCTTTTGCTGTAGGATGCACCTAAGAAAATGTCCAGAAAGACCTACTAGAACATCTGAACTTTATTTGGGGTTAATCAGAGGCACTTTAAACGATGGCAGGTGTGTACTGACTCCTATTTAACACAAGTTTGAATGTGATTGCTTAAGGCCGGGTTTACACTGGTGCGACAAACACTCCGACATTGGGAGCTCATGTCGCATGACGTGTGAAAATCAATGTTTCCCTATGGAAGCCATCTTAACTGGTCCGACACAAGTCAGTCCAACTTTGAAAATGCTCCCTGTACTACTTTGGTCCGAGTTTGATCCTACTTTAGCCCATTGACTATCATTGAAGTCGGATCAAAGTCGGATCGCCGTCTTGCATGATCCAACTTTGGCATGCGACTTGTGTTCTGATGATCTTGAGGGGGAACGCCACGCCAAATTTTAAATAAAAAAACAGCATGGGTTCCCCCTCCAAAAGCATACCAGGCCCTTAGGTCTGATATGGATTTTAAGGGGAACCCCCTACGCGGAAAAAACGGCGTGGGGATCCCCCCAAAATCCATACCAGACCCTTATCTGACCGTGCAGCCCAGCCGGTCAGGAAAGGGGGTGGGGACGAGCGAGCGCCCCCACCTCCTGAACCATACCAGGCCGCATGCCCTCAACATGGGGGGTGGGTGCTTTGGGGCAGGGGGGCCCCGAGCGGTGAAGTCATAAGGGGCGGGACCACCGGACCAATGCTAGCAAAAGAGCGGGCAAAAAAGCAGAAGATAGCGGAGGAGATCGGCAGAAGACACCGGAGAGCGGGAGAAGAACGTGAGACCGGGAGAAGAGGCTGGAGAGCACGTAGAAGTCAGAAGAAGACCTCTGGAGCTGCCTAATAAATTACTTTAAAAACCTGTCTAAAGTGTTTTTTTTTAATTGACACTTTTTCCCCCAGGTGAATGGGTAGGGGTACGATGTATCCCATACTCATTCACATAGGGTGGGAGCTGGAATCTGGGGGCCCCCTTATTAAAGGGGGTTCCTGGATTCCGATAAGCCCCCCGCCCGCAGACCCCGACAACCAATGGCCAGGGTTGAAGAGGCCCTTGTCCTCATCAACATGGGGACAAGATACTCTGGGGTGGGGGGGCACAGGGCGCTCCTCTGCCCCAAAGCACCCACCCCCCCCATGTTGAGGGCATGAGGCCTGGTACGGTTCGGGAGGGGGGGCGCCCGCTCGTCCCCACCCCTTTTCCTGACCGGACGGCTGCATGCTCGGATAAGGGTCTGGTATGGATTTTGGGGGGACCCCCATGCCATTTTTTCGGCGTAGGGGGTTCCCCTTAAAGTCCATACAAGACCCAAGGGCCTGGTATGCTCTTGGAGGGGGAAGCCATGCCGGTTTTTTATTTAACATTTGGCGTTGAGTTCCCCCTCAAGATCATCAGAGCATGCCAAAGTTGGATCATGCAAGACGGCGATCCGACTTTGATCCGACTTCAATGATAGTCAATGGGCTGAAGTAGGATCAAAGTCGGACCAAACTGGTACAGGGAGCATTTTCAAAGTTGGACCGACTTGTGTCGAACCAGTTAAGACGGCTCCCATAGGGAAACATTGATTTTCACACGTCATGCGACATGAGCTCCCAATGTCGGAGTGTTTGTCGCATCAGTGTAAACCCAGCCTGAAAAAGGTTCCTGCACTACTTTGGTCTGACTTTGGTGCTACTTCAGCCCATTGAATATCACTGAATTTGGATCCTTGTCCTAACCATCCAACTTGAGATATCCGACATGGTGATTACAGCAGCAGTAAAAGGAATTTATGTCACACTGAGATTGTTTTGATTGGTCAAAGGACAAGGTAGACTATCTGGAAGTAGGACCAAAGTAGGACCGATGTAGGACCGATGTTGCAGGGCAAAGTAGGATGAGAGTCTACAACAGTTGTGTCGTATCAGTGTGAACCCAGCCTAAGGCCCCTTTCACACTACTGCGTCTTCAAAATATGCCACGATTTTGCAGAAGCAATTTTGACGCGATTTCAGGGAATGCTTGTGTAAACTTGAAGTATATGGACCTCAACTCGCATGAAAGTTGGACCAAAGTAGTACAGGGACTACTTTGAAGTCGGCATGAATTGTCGTACATATATGAATGCTTATCATTGGAAATCATGGGGAACGACTTTTCATGGGACTTTGCAGTCCCAAGTCGCAGGACAAGTCGCACAAGTGTGAAATGGGCCAATGGGCCTAAGAGGGTGTGCACACTTATGCAACCACATTATTTTGTTTTTTTATTTTTACTCCCCCCCAAAAGATTTCGGTTTGTTTTTCAATTGAGTTGTACAGTTTATAGGTCACATTAAAGGTGGGAAAAGTTCTGAAATGATTTATCTTTGTCTCATTTTTTTGGATCACAGAAACCTGGCATTTTAACAGGGGTGTGTAGACTTTTTATATCCACTGTACATAATGTGTGTATACAGTATCTCACAGTGAGTACACCCCTCACATTGTTGTAAAAATGTTATTATATCTTTGAGACAACACTGAAAAAATGACACTTTACTGCAATGTAAAGTAGTGAGTGTACAGCTTGTATAACAGTGTAAATTTACTGTCCCCTCAAAATAACTCAACACACAGCAATTAATGTCTAAACCGCTGGCAACAAAAGTGAATACACCCCTGAGTGAAAATGTCCAAATTGGGCCCAATTAGACATTTTTCCTCCCCTGTGTCATGTGACTCAAGTGTTACAAGGTCTCAGGAATGAATTTTTGAGCAGGTCTATTAAATTTGGTGTTATCACTCTCACTCTAGCATACTGGTCACTGGAAGTTCAACATGGCACCTCATGGCAAAGAACTCTCTGAGGATCTGAAAAAAAGAATAGTTGCTCTACATACAGATGGCCTAGGCTATAAGAAGATTGCCAAGACCCTGAAACTGAGCTGCAGCACGGTGACCAAGACCATACATTGGTTTAACAGGACAGGTTCCATTCAGAACAGGCCTCGCCATGGTTGACCAAAGAAGTTGCGTGCACGTGCTCAGCGTCATATCCAGAGGTTGTTTTTGGGAAATAGACGTATGAGTGCTGCCAGCATTGCTGCAGAGGTTGAAGGGGTGGGGGGTCAGCATGTCAGTGCTCAGACCATACGCTGCACACTGCATCAAATTGGTCTGCATGGCTGTCATCCCAGAAGGAAGCCCCTTCTAAAGATGATGCAAACGGTTTGCTGAAGACAAGCAAACTAAGGACATGGATTACTAGAACCATGTCCTGTGGACTGATGAACCAAAGATAAACTTATTTGGTTCAGATGGTGTCAAGCGTGTGAGGCGGTAACCAGGTGAGAAGTACAAAGACAAGTGTGTCTTGCCTACAGTCAAGCATGGTGGTGGGAGTGTCATGGTCTGGGGCTGCATGAGTGCTGCCGACACTAGGGAGCTACAGTTCATTGAGGGAACCATGAATGCCAACATGTACTGTGACATACTTAAGCAGAGCATGATCCCCTCCCTTCAGAGACTAGGCCGCAGGGCATTATTCCAACATGATAACGACCCTGAACACACCTCCAAGATGACTACTGCCTTGCTAAAGAAGCTGAGAGTAAAGGTGATGGACTGGTCAAGCATGTCTCCAGACCGAAACTTGATTGAGCATCTGTGGGGCATCCTCAAACGGAAGGTGGAGGAGCGCAAGGTCTTTAACATTCACCAACTCTGTGATGTCGTCATGGAGGAGTGGAAGAGGACTCCAATGGCAACCTGTGAAGCTCTGGTGAACTCCATGCCCAAGAGGGTTAGGGCAGTGCTGGAAAGTAATGTTGGCCACACAAAATATTGACACTTTGAGCCCAATATGGACATTTTCACTTAGGGGTGTACTCACTTTTGTTGCCAGCGGTTTAGACATTAATGGCTGTGTGTTGAGTTATTTTGAGGGGACAGCAAATTTACACTATTATACAAGCTGTACACTCACTACTCACTACATCGTAGCAAAGTATGATTTCTTCAGTGTTGTCACATGAAAAGTTAGGTGGGGTGTACTCACTTTAGTGAGATTCTGTATATATATATATATATATATATATATATATATATATATATATATATATACACATATACATACACACACACACACACATTTTAGCAGAGACCCTAGAGAATAAAATGGCAATCATTGCAAATTTTTTTATGTCACATAGTATTTGCGCAGTGGTTTTTCTTTCAACGCATTTTTTTTGTGAAAAAAGACACTTTTATGAAAAAAAAAAACAGTAAAGTTAGCCCACTTTTTTGAGATGATGTTATGCTGAGTAAATAGATACCTAGTATGTCATACTTTGAAATTGCCCACACTCGCTTTATGGCGACAAACTATGGTACTTAAAAATCTCCATAGGCGACGCTTTATAAATTTCTACAGGTTACCTGTTTAGAGTTACAGAGGAGATCCTGTGCTAGAATTATTGCTCTCGCTCTGACAACCGTGGCGATACCTCATATGTGTGGTTTGAACACAGTTTACATTTGCGGGCTTGACTTATGTATGCGTTCGCTTATGCGCATGAGCACGGAGAAGGAGAGCTGTGTCTCATAGAGAAATCTCAATTACCCCTCAGGGTTTAGTCTCCTCTGTGTTGGAAACTGGATCAGGAAGCCGGCAATGACGCCCCCCCCCCCCCCAGCCTCCAGGGGAGGGCAGGCAAGAGCACTGAGGCCACAACAATTGGAAAGGCAACCTGAATAATAAATTAGTCCAGGATAGGGATAGAAGCGTTCCTGAGTAAGGGCGGTCACAGGCTTTCTGGTAAGCCTTCATTTTTACCATTAGGTGGTGGGCAGCACTATACAGTGAATAACTGATCCCGGACCCCGTATCGAATTTCTACACATCACTAACTTTGGACTTTATGTTATTGATTTATTTATTTTTACAACACTTTATATTTTTGAGCACCCAATTATTGTGGATCTTTGATCATTGATTGGACATTATTTATTGTGGTTCACTATCTTGATTAATTGATTGAGTAACTGATTTATTATTACTCACATGTGTTCTTGTCACTAGTCCAGCGCTGCACTTCCTATTTTTACATTAGTCCTGGGGTAATGCCTGCAGCTGCATCACCTAGGGCAGGGATATGCAATTAGTGGACCTCCAGCTGTTGCAGACCTACAAGTCCCATGAGGCATAGCAAGACTCTGACAGCCACAAGCATGACACCCAGAGGCAGAGGCATGATGGGACTTGTAGTTTTGCAACAGCTGGAGGGCCGCTAATTGCATATCCCTGACCTAGGGCTTTTTTGATTATAGTAGTAGTAGTAGTAGGAAATTTGATCATAATAGAGCTTACTAATTTCAAAATTATAAAACATAATATATGAACTGGTTGGAGTTTTGATAATTTGTTAATGTTTATGTCCACCTTAGAAGATCTCTGATTCATTAGAAAAGTAGTGTGTGGAGGGTACTACCGTATAAAAACTCCTTGATTATAAAAACCTACATTGATAGCACTCTTGGTCTGACCATGTGATCCACGGCTAAAGTAGCAGTGTCCTGGAATGCTGATGTCAGCAGATCCTTCATTAAAAGTGAGTGATAGCAGCACCCTCATTTCCAAGCTACTGTTGGTCACTAATATGACTGCTTTAGGTTAGCGATGTATCTCAGGAATAGTCGTTGCCTCTCTAATATGTATTTTTCTAAAAAAGACCTAATGCCGTGTACACACGAGCGGAATGTCCGACGGGAGCTTTTCATCGTATATTCCGATCGTGTGTATGCCCCATCGGACTTTTTCCGTTGAAAATTCTGACGGACCTAGAAAGAGAACATGTTCTAAATTTTTCCGACGGAACCAATTCCTATCGGGAAAACCACTCGTCTGTATGCTGTTCCGACGTACCACAAACAACGCATGCTCTGAAGCAAGTACGAGACGGAAACTATTGGCTACTGGCTATTGAACTTCCGTTTTCTAGTCCCGCCGTATGTGTTGTACGTCATCGTGTTCTGGACGGTCGGAATTTGGTGTGACCATGTGTATGCAAGACAGCTTGAGCGGAATTCCGTCGGAACTCCGTCGGAAAAACCTTCAAAGTTTATTCCAACGGGAAAACCGGTGGTGTGTACAGGGCATAAGAGTTAACTGAAAAATGTAACACAAAGGTTAGAAAAGAATAGCTATTAAAATACAACAGTGTACCTTTGTAGAAAGCAGTTTTGTCAGATACATTTCCTTGACTTTAAACTTTTGTTTGCCTGTATTTCCCGTGTTTTGTAGATCATCACTTTCTTCAAATTCTGGCAGTTCCTGGAAACAAAAATGTAATGTTTCTATATCTACATGAAATAAAATGTTGTATGAGCTTTGAGCTCATTTTATAGCAAAGAAAAATAAAAAGTGATAAAACATGCAGTACAATGGCTAAATGTTGATGCTAAGTATTGAGTACTTGAAGCAAGGATGAGGTGCAATATAGATACGACCACTAGAGGGAGAGTGATTAATACATGATATATGCCTAATATCACCTTAAAGGAAACTCCAGTCATTTTTGTGTTTATTTAAAGTCAGCAGCTACAAAAACTGTAGCTGCTGACTTTAATAAACACACACTCACCTGTCCCAGGATCCAGCAATGTGCTCATCTGAGCCGTCCCTTCCTTTGGTTTTTCTCTCCCCGGTGTTGGCATCTCAACTGTGGGCACCTGGCTTTGACAACTGAGTGCCCACTGCGCAAGCCATGCATTGTGACTGGTCTCGCAGTCTCCTGGGGCCCGTGACGCGAGGGAGATGACTGTGGGGAGGGAGAACTTCTGCACGGATTGCCTAGGTGATCCGAGCGGAAGTGGGAGCGGGTACCTGAGAAACCCCCCCCCAAAAAAGTGCCCTTTGGAGAAGAGGGGGAGAGAAGAAGCCTTAAAGCAGAAGTTCCTCTTTTGGGAGGAGCTCCGCTTTAAGGGGTGCAGAGAGTTAATGACTGTATATATACTGCTATGGAAATACAGTGCTTTTTCCCATTCAAATGATGTTCAGTGTGGCGAAACGCATTGGACTGGGCTAGGCACTGTAAAGCAGTTACATATTGGTTGAACTATGGACTTGTGTCTTTTTTCAACCTGACTAACTATGTAACTATGTAACATACATAAAAGCGGACTGCAAACATGGTTTTTGCAGTTCTGCATTTACTTCAGACATTCACTGCAGGCTGTTTATCCTGAGTGCTGGGTTAAGCACTTGCTTTGTAGTACGATTTGTTTTCAACTTACTCTTTAGATAAAGATATATTGTTGCACCACAGGCCTTTTTCTGTTCTTTACTGAATAGATCCATGAGGGAATAATAAAGCAACAAGGAAGCAATCCATCTCCATGCTTATCTACCATCATTACACAACCCTGTCTGATCATTTCTTAAAGAGCGGTCAAACATATCTGGTGAGTAAGGATGGGCCGAACACCCCCCCCCCCCCCCCCGTTCGGTTTGCACCAGAACATGCGAACAGGCAAAACATTTGTTCGAACACCATTAAAGTCTATGGGACATGAACATGAAAAATCAAAAGTGCTACTTTTAAAGGCTTATATGCATGGTATTGTCTTAAAAAGTTGGGGACCTGGGTCTTGCCCCAGGGGACATGTATCAATGCAAAAAAAAGTTTTAAAAATGGCAGTTTTTTCAGGTGCAGTGATATTAATAATGCTTAAAGTGAAACAATAAAAGTGTAATATTCCTTTAAATTTCGTGCCAGGGGGGTGTCTATAGTATGCCTGTAAAGTGGCGCATGTTTCCCATGTTTAGAACAGTCCCTGCACAAAATGACATTTCTAAAGGAAAAAAATGTCATTTAAAAGTACTTGCGGCTAAAATGAATTGTCGGTCCGGCAATACACATAAGAGTTCATTCATAAAAACTGCATGGGATTCTCCCACAGGGGAACCCCGAACCAAAATTGAAAAAAAAATGCGTGGAGGTCCCCCCAAATTCCATACCAGGCCCTTCAGGTCTGGTATGGATATTAAGGGGAACCCACGCCAAAATTTAAAAAAAGAATGGTGTGGGGTCCCCTCAAAAATCCATACCAGACCCTTATCCGAGCACGCAACCTGGCAAGCTGCAGGAAAAGGGGGGGATGAGAGAGCACCCCCCCTCCTGAACCGTACCAGGCCACATGCCCTCAACATTGGGAGGGTGCTTTGGGGTAACCCCCCAAAGCCCCTTTCCCTATGTTGATGGGGAGAAGGGCCTCATCCCCACAACCCTTGCCGGTGGTTGTGGGGGTCTGCGGGTGGGGGCTTATCGGAATCTGGAAGCCCCCTTTAACAAGGGGACCCCTAGATCCCGCCCCCCCCCGTTTTTCACAAAAAAAGTGTCAAAAATGTTAAAAAAAGACAATAGACGGTTTTTGACAATTCCTTTATTAATGTCTTCTTCTTTCCCTGCTTCTTCTTCCATCCTCTTCTGGTCTTCCTTCGGTGTTCTTCTTCCTCCATCTTGTTCTTCTCCTGCTTCTTCCTCTATCTTCCTCCGCTTCTTCCTCAGGTCATCTCGTCCGGCATCTTCATCCGGCTTCTTCCTCTCTGCTTCGTACTCTGATTTGCCTGAATGGGAGTTTCCCACTGTGTGATGCTTCTGTTCAGGTGACAGCTCTTATATAACAGAGGGCAGGGGCACCCAGTGACCCCGCCCCCCCTGACGCACGGGGACTTCCCTATGGCTTTCCCTGTGTTGTCAGAGGGGGCGGGGTCACCCGTTTACGTAAACGTTTCACTGCTTCAACATGAAAGCATAACAGTGATAAGTGATAAGTTCTGAGATGTCAATACTGGCCAATTTGGGGTTCCAACAATAAAATTATGAACAAAGTAACATGACTTATTTGATACTTTATGCTTTGTTCTTGAATTGTACATTGAACTATAGGATATTTTCACATTTTTCACATTAAACACAGTTTACTGTATATATAAGCACTGCATACAGGAGCATAGGCTCTAATATGCAAAACCAGCAACAAAGCCCAAATTGTGATCAATTCCATTTACAATAATGATTATTATTATATAATTCTGACTGACAATATCTGCATAATCAAATAAAGACAGCGGATGAAGATACAGGAGGCAAACTGGCTGTAAAGAAGAAATTGCTACTTACCAAATGCAAATAATCACTGGAATATTGTTTAGCTAAAAAAAAAATAATAATAATCAGATTCAGTATGAAGTGAGGCATTGGTAAAATGTGATTTGGCAAATGTTTTCCAACCCCAGTTCTTAATTATCCTCCAAGCCTTACTCACCTGAAATGATGGAGGAAATAAAGAGGCTGCCTCTGGGCTAAATTGTATACTAAGATTAAGCCCATTTGTGGATGAAATGCTTAAGAGTGGGACATTCCAGATTAAAGTCAAGAAACCCTGAATAATGAGTACATATACATTTTTGCTTTGCCATAAAAATACAGTGAACTGCTTCTCTCATGTTCACCTTCTCTATATGAACAGCCTTTTTCAACCAGGGTGCATCTAGGTTTCTTTAGGGGTGCCTTGGCAAAATGCCTAAAAAAATGCCTAAAAATGTATCAAAAATTGTATACAAGCCAGCAGGAGGATGAAGCCTGCCTTTTAGTTACACAAAGCCACAGAGTTTCCATCATACACCATTATGACTTTCTAGACACTGGCATCCTAACAACCAATGACACCATCAGTTAATAAGAAGGATGTCTGTTGCCTCAACAGCATCCTTGTTTGACCCTCCTCTGCCTCGCTCCCTCAGGATTGGGTGACATTAGCTGACTGATAGAGAGAAATTGAGGGAGAAGAGAGACATTGGAATACTAGTCAGTACCAGTGTGCAAAAGTGTATTTGCTTTGGAAGAATAAATCACCTCTAACGTTGGATGTGCTACGTGTGCATGTTACTGCATTATGTAAAGCTATTAGAATATTTTTTTACACTTTCGAATGGGGTGCCTGGAGACTGTTCATAAATTTTAATGGGTGCCTTGACTAAAAAAAAGGTTGAGAAACACTGCCCTAGAGCATGGTAACACCCCCAGCCAAGATCAAGTTTAAGATTAGGCACAATGGACTAGTGTCTACTCTATATGGTGCAGAAGCAATTAGGTAGCTTTTTACCGACCACTTTTTTTTCCCCCATGATCAGCAGAAAAACATTCTTCTCATGTAAATGTATTTAACAGTATAGTATATTGTTAGCCAGGTTGGGACCAGTAAAAAAAAAAATAGAAAATGTTCAGTGTAAACCAGAGGAAGAATTTCTTTGGGAACTGAAGGCTACCAGCCTACAGGCTCCAGTGAGGAAAAACAGGCCTGGCTTTAGTAAATTAGGCGCCATAGCCCATTTGTGATCTGGATGTACAATCTGGCAGGTTTACTAAAGGTATTTAGCATGTAGGCAGGTGCAGTATGACCTCCCTGCACTGATGGCGCTGTCAGCCGCCCTTAAGAGAGAGTGGAGGAGGGAGGAATGCACATTCCTCCTGGACCTTCTCATATTTCATCAGGTGGACTGCTATTCAATTGAACGCTGTGACCCCTGAGGCCATCTTTAGTGAGGGCAGTGCTTAAAAAAACGCACTGTCTCACTGTGGTTGGCATGCATTCTGCGTGTGGCTAGGTTAGGGACAGGAACCCACTTGATAGGGAGAGTGTGCCTAGTGTAGGGAGAGGTTCCAGAGAAGGGACAGCATAGGGACTGTCGGCAGAGCTTCTACAGGGGAACCTTTCTGCTTCTAGTTTTTCCTGTACCTGCCTCCCAGTACTGTATAACCTTCTGTGAGTTTTACAGCCAGTTCTAAGTTGCTGCATAGACTCTGTTACTGTGTGTTGAAACTTTTTTTGGCAATACAGCCTACAAGCATGTTCACTTTGCAAAGTGAATATCCACCTACCTTAGTGAAAACAGTTTAAAGTCACTTTGCAAAGTGTACATTCCATTAAAATTTAGAAACATAATTCTATGTCTGCATATGACTGGACAATAAAAATCAGCATAGCTTCCCCTTATTCACTAAGCTAAGGGTAAATTCCCTTGCAAAGTGAAAGTGCTTATTCAACCTTAATGCATAATTTGGTAATACATTCACAATCTATTCATCTGCTATTTCTATCTCTACATGTTTGGTTAAAACATTGAATCAGATCAGTAAGTTACCTGGGTCACAGTTCTTTCTGAGAACTATTTTGATTGTTGTGCCACTCTCTATCTGGAAAAAGCATTTTTTTAGATTAATAAACATTGTAGAAAATTAAATATTGACTTCGAAAACAAAGTATATCTTTATACAGTAAGAATATCTATAATTCTGTATATACAGTGCTGACTACTATCATATTAAATACTGTAATTATATTTCTTCTATTAAAAGGGGCCTGCTCCTGATGACATCCATGTTTGATGACGAAACACGTTGGGTGGGACTCCGGAATTACATCATTTCAGGCTCTTTGGAGCGCACACTGAGATACTGCCACAGTGGCACTGCCTGGTCTTATGCTATGAGAAGTAAGTGCCTATTATAAGATGTAAGTGCATTGTTTTTTAAAATTCTCATTTCAATAAAATGTTTTTACGCTATGTAGGCTCTCATTTTCTTTCCCTTGTAGCTGCTTGCTATCTTTTTTGTGATAATGTGAGCAACCGGGTTCCCAAGCAGACATTGGTGGACAGATGTACCAAGTACCAGGAATACCTTTCACAGGAGATCTATTAAGTGTGGTTTTACTTGCTTGTTAGTACAAGGGGTCATTTATATCTGGTGAGTGCGGGCAGAAGCTGGGGGCACCTAGCGAGTGCACTAAGCTCATGTATGTGTAGTGCAACTGACAGACTTTGTAAAGAAAAAGATTGCACTATTTTCGATTTGGATTTGTTTTATGTTTTTTGTAATGTGATTGTGCAGCAATGGTATTAGTGTGTGATTTACACAATTGATGGATACATTGTTTGTGATTTGCTTACATGTTTTTATATATGTTGTGCTTGCATGTACTGTTTGCAAAGATTAACACCATTTATTTATTTATCACCATAGCGCTGTATTTATTTCCTGTACTTAATTTCATTTATTGTAATATAAAAAAGACCTCATGCACACAGGCAGAAAAAAACAGCACTTTTTTCTGCCTTTGAACAGAGCTCCGTTTCAGTCAATGTGTCCATGGCATTGTGGCATTAAGATTTTCTATTTTGGAGCAGCATTCAGGAGCACAATAAAATGCCCCAAAGCTGCATTTGGATAGGAGCTTACTAGCATAATTTATGTACATTTGTGCATAAAAAGGCACTGATTCATACCACTGGCTAGAATAAATAAATATTCTGGCCTGTAGAAGGAGTTTGCGCTCACATGCTTCTAAACACCATAATTAAGCATGCATAAACTCATGTAATTATGCATCAAAATGCTTGATTTTTCCACCAGCTCATGGCAGAGAGATCAAGCTTTTTAATAAGCATGTGTGCATGAAGCCTAAAACAAGTACAGTTTACAATTTTCCATGATTTGGTGGAGGCTTTTGCTTCTGGTAAACAGCTATGGGGGACTAGGTATGAATGAATTTTTTTTTTACTTTTTTAGGGAAGTGTTTTTTCCAACAGTGTAAGCTATTTTTACAGCTGATCTGAATAACTCACTGACTTGTTTGTACCAATCAAGGTGAAAATAATTAATTGACATCTATTCTGCAGATGACCTTGTCAAAAGTGCTTCTGCTGTTTATTTATAATTGACATTATACCACCCCAAACCAGTTAAAATGGTTCTTTTTCAGCAGAAGAAAGCTGGCAATGGGATAAAATCTATATTTTTTTAATTCAGTTACTTACCATAGTTCTTTTTTTCATTTTTTGCAGTTTTTTTTCTTTTTTTCACATTTTTTTTCTTATCACTAGGCATAGTGATTTAATCAATTAACCAGAACTGAGTTTTAAAGCAGATTGGGCCAATTGGCAAGTCATTGATGTTCAGCAAAAGTAAACTGGTAAAAGGTGGAGGAACCAATCAAATTGTATTCATTGTGGTTGATTTGGATCGTAGCATTATGGTTGGACCACAATAGCATTAACTTATTGCGTTTTTTTTTTTTTTTACTTGAATGTCTTCCTTATTAGTAAAAGTCCAGATAGGGATTGTGGTGTAAATATGACATTTGCTTGGTTCCCTCAGTCACCCACCAGAGAACCCAGTGCATAAGGACAGGACATAAACTATCGAGGGGTCCAAAAACCTCTTGCCAGTCTTTCCCTAGTTGCTAGATTGATTGAATTTAGTCTATAAAAGGGATCACAGAGATGGATTCTGTGAATCACCACTGAAGGAGATCTTAATGCCACGTACACACGGTCTGACTTTTCGACCGGACTTGTCCGACGGACGCTGACGGACCAAATCCGGCGGACAATCCGATCGTGTGTGGGCTTCACCGGACCTTCAGCGGACTTTTCCAGTCGCAAATCTGACGGACTTTAGATTTGGAACGTGCTTCAAATCTTTACGTCGTAACTCCGCCGGACCCAGAAATCCGCTCATCTGTATGCTAGTCCAACGGTCAAAAACCCACACTAGGGCAGCTATTGGCTACTGGCTATCAACTTCCTTATTTTAGTCTGGTGTACGTCATCACGTACGAATCCGTCGGACTTTTGTGTGATCGTATGTAGGCAAGTCTAGTTAGAAAGTCTGTTGAAAGTCCGCCAAAAGTCTGTCGAAAGTCTGTCAAAAGTCTGTCAGACGGGCTGTCGGACTTTTGTAGCTGAAAAGTCCGATCGTGTGTACGCAGCATTAGAGATACTCTCATCACTAATTGTCATTATGTTGTCCCTTAAAAAATGAAAAATTTCCACTAAAAATGTTTACATTTTTGAACTGGAGAAGAAGGTAGTGGTGATATACCATGTAAAAGGTAGCAAAACAGGATATTACAAGCCTATATGAGCCCATCTTCATGTTTTATGGTTTTCAGGCTGCCCACATGCATACAATGGTGTTCCACAAATGTCATGCAACCATCAACACTTCCTTTTACAAGTAGCCAGAAGGAAGTAACTATTGTACATTGCATAATTGTACAAATGAAACTAGACATGTCTCATCTATACGAGTTAGAGAACTAAAATTCATAAAATAAAATCCCTTCCCCCTCAGCACATACTGAAAACTGCTGTATATAGAAAACTGAGTAGAAGGGCCCTCATCATAAACCCAGGTCCAGTAAAATGACAACAGAATCAACCTAGAGCAGTTTTCTAAATAGTAAAGTGTGGCTAAGACCTTTCCTGTTCAAAATCAGGAGCACTGGCAGTTTCCATACGTACTACCTGTGACTTTGACAAAAGATGATAGCGTTATAGAACTAAGAAATTTTAATTATTGACCACTAGCACTGGAAGTAAAAAAAAAAAAAGTCTTTTACTTTAATGATTGTGTACTGATGACAGAACCTTTCCTGACTGGCTGTAGGTATGTGTGGACATACATGGAAGAGGATTAGCGGGGCAAAAAAAGTCAAATTGAGTGGATTTTTCTGGCTTATCACAATTGTTTCCACCAAGACAGGGTATTGCCCCCAGTACTACCCTCACCTGCCTTCATAGGCATGAACATACAGTTTTGCCTTATGTAATGATATAGAGGTTGGCGGGAGAAACCATAGCAGGCAGCAGAGGATTGGGTATCTGACACACCCAGAAGTGTTGGATACCAGTGGTGGCCATAGCTCTGTAAGAGAGCACAGATTGGAGTTGCTGCTAACCAGACAGATAAACATTCTTCTTCTTTTACAGGGCACCCTTAGTTTTATTTTGGTGAGTTAATGACAGGGTCATTTAAAGAAATTTGGTTATTTACTTTTAAGTGGTCAGGTTCTTTGAAATTGATAATACTCTAACATGTCTAGCATTAATAGCTAAAGGGCATAGTGGTTCAGCAGCTTAAAGAGGAAGTAAACCCCGGATGATTTTTCTTTTTTTTTCAATTTATATACACGGCTAAGTATCGCAAATGAAAACACTTATAAATCGGCCAAAAACGAGGTTAGGAAATACCTTTTTTTATCTTATTTAGATTATCTTCTCTCCCAGGTATTGGCCGCGCCATTTCTACTGCTCTTTCTTGAATCAATTCAGGATGTCATTTCCGCCCTTACTATGATTGCCTTTAGAGCCCTTGCACACTGGGGCGGGGGCGGCATCGGCGGTAAAACGCCGCTGAGAAAGGGTTAAAAACCACCGCAAAGCGCCTCTGCAGAGGCGCATTGCTGGCGGTATAGCCGCGCCGTCCCATTGATTTCAATGGGCAGGAGCGGTAAAGGAGCGGTATACACACCGCTCCTTCACCGCTCCGAAGATGCTGCTAGCAGGACTTTTATTACCGTCCTGCCAGCGCATCGCTCCAGTGTGCAAGCCCTCGGGGCTTTCACACAGGAATACATGCAGCGGCACTTTCGGGGCGGTTTGCAGGCGCTATTATTAGCGCAATAGCGCCTGCAAACCGCCCCAGTGTGCAAGGGCTCTTACAAATCTCGTGCATGCGCCGTAGCGTTGAAACCAAGCCTCTATCTGGATTGCAACAGAGCGAACCCATAGCTGAAGGCAAATCAATGGGGGAGAAGCAGGAAGGAGATGATCAGATTGCAGCCAGGGCGGACTGACCCATTGGTCATTCAGACACGGACCGAGGGCCCATGCCGCTAGGGGGCCCGTGAGAGCCTCTGCACCGGCAATACATGATGCAGTCTAACAGGGATTCAGCAGGACACGCTGCTCCTTGCCGGCTCCTCCTTCCCTCCCGTCCACCCCAGATGCTTGCACATGACATCACCTGGGAGGAGAGGAGGAGCCGGCAAGGAGCTGTATTATCACAGCCACGCCCTTCTGAATCCCTGTTAGACTGCATCATGTATTCAGGCATCCGGTGAGGCGCTGCTTTTGCTGGAGGTACCATGGATGATGGCCGCCATCGCGGGGCAGCAGATAGTACAGGTCCCGGGCCCCAACAGGACCGCAGGAGGCCCCTAGTCTCCCGAGCCCCCCTGTCCTCCACCCCCCCACAGTGTGTGTCCCCCTGTGCCTTACACCCCCCACAGTGTCCCCCTGTCCCTTACACCCCCCCCACAGTGTCCCCCTGTTCCTTACACCCCCCACACAGTGTCCCCCTGTGCCTTAGACCCCCCCAGTGTCCCCCTGTGCCTTACACCCCCCCAGTGTCCTACTGTGCCTTACACGCCCCCACAGTGTCCCCCTGTGCCTTACACCCCCCCCACAGTGCCCACAGTGTCCCCCTGTGCCTTACACCCCCCACAGTGTCCCCCTGTGCCTTACACCCCTCCACAGTGTCCCCTGGTGCCTTACACCCCCCCCACAGTGTCCCCCTGTGCCTTACACCCCCCACAGTGTCCCCCTGTTCCTTACACCCCCCACAGTGTCCCCTTGTGCCTTACACCCCCCCACACAGTGCCCCCCTGTTCCTTACACCCCCCGCAGTGTCACCCTGTGCCTTACACCCCCCCACAGTGTCCCCCTGTGCCTTACACCCCCCCACAGTGTCCCCCTATACCTTTTACCCCCTACAGTCTCCCCCTGTGCCTTACACCACCCCACAGTGTCCCTCTGTGCCTTACACCCCCCACAGTGTCCCCCTGTGCCTTAACCCCCCCCCACAGTGTCCCCCTGTGCCTTACACCCACCCACAGTGTCCTCCTGTGCCTTACACCCCCCACAGTCCTTACATCCCCCACAGTGTCCCCTTGTGCCTTACACCCCCCCACACAGTGCCCCCCTGTTCCTTACACCCCCCATAGTGTCCCCCTGTGCCTTACACCCCACAGTGTCCCCCTGTGCCTTGAACCCCCCTACAGTGTCCCCCTGTCCCTTACACCCCCCACAGTGTCCCCCTGTTCCTTACACCCCCCACACAGTGTCCCCCTGTGCCTTAGACCCCCCCACAGTGTCCCCCTGTGCCTTACACCCCCCCAGTGTCCTACTGTGCCTTACACGCCCCCACAGTGTCCCCCTGTGCCTTACACCCCCCCACAGTGCCCACAGTGTCCCCCTGTGCCTTACACCCCCCACAGTGTCCCCCTGTGCCTTACACCCCTCCACAGTGTCCCCTGGTGCCTTAAACCCCCCCACAGTGTCCCCCTGTGCCTTACACCCCCCACAGTGTCCCCCTGTTCCTTACACCCCCCACAGTGTCCCCTTGTGCCTTACACCCCCCCACACAGTGCCCCCCTGTTCCTTACACCCCCCGCAGTGTCCCCCTGTGCCTTACACCCCCCCACAGTGTCCCCCTGTGCCTTACACCCCCCCACAGTGTCCCCCTATATCTTTTACCCCCTACAGTCTCCCCCTGTGCCTTACACCACCCCACAGTGTCCCTCTGTGCCTTACACCCCCCACAGTGTCCCCCTGTGCCTTAACCCCCCCCCACAGTGTCCCCCTGTGCCTTACACCCCCCCACAGTGTCCTCCTGTGCCTTACACCCCCCACAGTCCTTACATCCCCCACAGTGTCCCCTTGTGCCTTACACCCCCCCACACACAGTGCCCCCCTGTTCCTTACACCCCCCATAGTGTCCCCCTGTGCCTTACACCCCACAGTGTCCCCCTGTGCCTTACACCCCCCTACAGTGTCCCCCTGTTCCTTAGCCCCCCCACAGTGTCCCCCTATGCCTTATACCCCCCACAGTGTCCCCCTGTTCCTTACACCCCCCACAGTGTCCCCCTGTGCCTTACACCCCCCACAGTGTCCTCCTGTTCCTTACACCCCCCCCCCACTGTGTCCCCCTGTGCCTTCTCCCCCCACGGCTGCCCTGAGAGACACTGTGCTGTGTCTGGAGGATCCCAGTGCTCTGCTTTGTGCCCTGTGTTTTGGTTTGTGCCCTGCTATTTGCCCTTCTGCATGCCTCATGGCCTGTGATGTGCCCTGCTGTGTACCCCCCCGGATGTGCCATACTGTGTGCCACATGCCCTGTGATGTGTCCTTTGCCCTGCTATGTGCCCCATGCCCTGCTGTGTACCACCTGATGTGACCTACCGTGTGCCCTGTGATGTGTTCTACTGTGGGCCCCATGCCCTGTAATGTGCTGTGTACTCCCTGATGTGCCCTACTGTGTGCCCCATGCCCCGTGATGTGCCCTGCTGTGTACTGCCTAATGTGCCCTGTTACCCATGATGTTCCCTACTGTGTTCCCTGTGATGTGTCCTACTGTGTGCCCCATGCCCTGTGATGTGCTCTGTGCCCTGCTGTGTACTCCTTGATGTGCTCTGTGCTTTGCTGTGTACCCCCTGGTGTACCCTACTGTGTGCACCATGCCCTGTGATATGTCCTTTGCCCTGCTATGTGCCCCATGCCCTGCTCTGTACTGCTTGATGTGACTTACTGTGTGCCCTGTGATGTGCTATACTGTGTGCCCCATGCCCTATGATGTGCTGTGTACTCCCTGATGTGCCCTGCTGTGTGCCCCATGCCATGTGATGTGCTGTGTACTCCCTGAGGTGCCCTGTGTGCCCCATGCCCTGTGATGTGCTGTGTACCCCCTGATGTGCCCTGCTGTGTGCCCCATGCCATGTGATGTGCTGTGTACTCCCTGAGGTGCCCTACTGTGTGCCCCATGCCCTGTGATGTGCTGTGTACTCCCTGACGTGCCCTGCTGTGTGCCCCATGCCATGTGATGTGCTGTGTACTCCCTGAGGTGCCCTACTGTGCCCCATGCCCTGTGTTGTGCCTGTGCCTTGCTGTATGCCTTACTGTGTGCCCCATGATTTATGTAGGTGGGGCTTTGTGTAGGTGTGGCTTGCGTGTGGGTGGGGACACAGGGGGCCCCATGATCTTCTATTGCCCGGGGGCCCCATGAGTTGTCAGTCTGCCCCTGATTGCAGCATCAAGAGACTTCCCTCTGTGCCGTTCTGAGAGGAAGATAGTGAATGCTAATGACCCGGCATGCAGAGCAGACAGAAACGGCACACATAGTGTGCCGTTAAACAATGTACCTAGTGCTCAATCGCGGCTGACGTAACTGAACATTGCAGGACGATTACTATGGAAACCAAAACAGTGAGTGCACTTTCACAGGCAGCGATTAGCTGCCTGTGCTATATAGATTTTAAAGAGATTAAGTTGTAGTGGCGGCTTTGCAACCACTTTAAAGGTTAGCACATTACAGATTTCACCAGTCAGCTGATGCTAATTTATATTTCAATTATTTCAATTCAATGAAGACTGTAGGTTTGAAGTTAAGCTGGATACACACTATACAATTTTCTTTAGATTTTTTTCCTTTAGATTTACCAAAGCCATATAATATGAGGTCAAACCTCAAGAGTTTCAATTTGTATGCAATCAGACAGGCCCTTGCACCACATGGTTTTGGTAAATCTAAAGGAAATCAGAGAACAAAAGTTGTATAGAGTGTGTATGGGGTCTCAGAGAGCTTCAACTGTGAATATTTGTATCACCTTCTTATGCAGTACTGCATCAGTGTGTAAATCAAAAGACTGGCTGAAAAGAGTTATTGTTCGGGAGGGATAACAGTTCACATGCAGTGCCTTGAAAAAGTATTCATACCCCTTGAAATTTTCCCCATTTTGTCATGTTACAACCGAAAAGACAAATGTTGTTTATCTGGATTTTTTCTGATAGACCAACAGAAGGTGGCACATAATTGTGAAGTAGAAGGAAAATGATAAATGGTTTTCACAATTTTACAAATAAATATCTGAAAAGTGTGGCGTGAATTTGTATTCAGCCCCTCTGAGTCAATACTTTGTAGAACCACCTTTCGCTGCAATTACAGCTGCAAGTCTTTTTTGGGTATGTCTCTACGAGCTTTGCACATCTAGAGAGTATTTGTGCCCATTCTACTTTACAAAATAGCTCAAGCTCTGTCAGATTGGATGGAGAGCATCTGTGAACAGCAATTTTCAAGTCTTGCCACAGATTCTCAATTGGATTTAGGTCTGGATTTTGACTGAGCCATTCTAACACATGAATATGCTTTGATCTAAAACATTCCATTATATCTCTAGCTGTATTTTTAGGGTCATTGTCCTGCTGGAAGGTGAACCTCCACCCCAGTCTCAAGTCACTTGCAGACTCTAACAGGTTTTCCTCTAATATTGCCCTGTATTTTTCTCCATCCATCTTCCCATCAACTCTGACCAGCTGCCCTGTCCCCGCTGAAGAAAAGCATCCCCACAACATGATGCTGCCACCACCATGTTTCACGGTGGGGATGGTATGTTCAGAATGATGTGCAGTGTTAGTTTTCCGCCACACATAGCGTTTTGCTTTTAGGCCAAAAAGTTACATTTTTCCACATGTTTTGCTGTGTCCCCCACATGGTTTCTTGCAAACTGCAAATGGGAGATCCTTAAACTTTCTTTTAACATCGGCTTTCTTCTTGCCACTCTTCCATAAAGGCCAGATTTGTGGAGTGCACGACTAATAGTTGCCCTGTGCACAGATTCTCCCACCTGAGCTGTGGATGTCTGCAGCTCATCCAGAGCTACCTTGGGCCTTTTGGCTGCTTCTCTGATTAATGATCTCTTTGCTGGCCTGTCCGTTTAGGTGGACGGCCATGTCTTGGTATGTTTGCAGTTGTGCCATACTCTTTCCATTTTCAGATGATGGATTGGACAGTGCTCTGTGAGATGTTCAAAGCTTGGGATAATTTTTATAACCTAACCCTGCTTTAAACTTCTCCACAACTTTATCCCTGACCTTTCGGGTGTGTTCCTTGGCCTTCGTGATGCTGTTTGTTCACTAAGGTTCTCCAACAAACCTCTGAGGGCTTCACAGAACAGCTGTATTTATACTGAGATTAAATTACACACAGGTGGACTCTATTTACTAATTAGGTGATTTCTGAAGGCAATTGGTTCCACTAGATTTTAGTTAGGTGTAGCAGAGTAAAGGGCGTTGAATACAAATGCACGCCACACTTTTAGGTATTTCATTTCCTTGGCCTTTATGATGCTGTTTGTTCACTAAGGTTCTCTAACAAACCTCTGAGGGCTTCACAGAACAGCTGTATTTATACTGAGATTAAATTACACACAGGGTGGACTCTATTTACTAATTAGGTGACTTCTAAAGGCAACTGGTTCCACTATATATTAGGGGAATCAAAGTAAAGGGGGCTGAATACAAATGCATGCCACACTTTTAAGATATTTATTTGTAAAACATTTTGAAAACCATTTATCATTTTCCTTCCACTTCACAATTATGTGCCACTTTGTATTGGTCTATCACAAAAAATCCCAATAAAATTGGCAATGAGAAACAGGAGCAGTGAGACAGATAGTCATATACTTTGGCAAGAGGGCTGAACAAGAGAAAGCTAGTAGATTCCTTCATCCATGCTAAACAGTGTGGATGATGAAATCTACCCTGGGGACTGTTGTATTCAGCAGGCAGAGGTACCTGTCGAACTGTTACTGTTCATTTAACATTTTCAACCTGGCTTTCCATTTTTTTTTTTCAAGCCAACAGGTTCACAGTTTGAATTTCAGCTGATTTAGCAGACATCAGGCCAAATGACCTGGCTAACCGTGTCACTAATTTGCATTATAAATGTCTCCCACTATGTACTGAATGGGCTGTCAATGCTCTACAACACAAGGAAAGATAGATATAGTGGGGTAAAAAAGTATTTAGTCAGCCACCAATTGTGCAAGTTCTCCCACTTAAAAAGATGAGAGAGGCCTGTAAGTGTCATCATAGGTATACCTCAACTATGAGAGACAAAATGTGGAAACAAATCCAGACAATCACATTGTCTGATTTAGAAAGAATTTATTTGCAAATTATGGTGGAAAATAAGTATTTGGTCAATATCAAAAGTTCATCTCAATACTTTGTTATATATCCTTTGTTGGCAATGACAGAGGTCAAATGTTTTCTGTAAGTCTTCACAAGGTTGTCACACACTGTTGCTGGTATGTTGGCCCATTCCTCCATGCAGATCTCCTCTAGAGCAGTGATGTTTTGGGGCTGTTGCTGGGCAACACGGACTTTCAACTCCCTCCAAAAGTTTTCTATGGGGTTGAGATCTGGAGACTGGCTAGGCCACTCCAGGACCTTGAAATGCTTCTTACGAAGCCACTTCTTCGTTGCCCGGGCAGTTTGTTTGGGATCATTGTCATGCAGAAAGACCCAACCACGTTTCATCTTCAATGCCCTTGCTGATGGGAGGAGGTTTGCACTCAAAATCTCACAATACACGGCCCCATTCATTCTTTCATGTACACGGATCAGTCGTCCTGTTCCCTTTGCAGAGAAACAGCCCCAAAGCATGATGTTGCCACCCCCATGGTATGGTGTTCTTTGGTTGCAACTCAGCATTCTCTCTCCTCCAAACACGATGAGTTGTGTTTCTAACAAACAGTTCTACTTTGGTTTCATCTGACCATATGACATTCTCCCAATCCTCTTCTGGATCATCCAAATGCTCTCTAGCAAACCTCAGACAGGCCTGGACATGTACTGGCTTAAGCAGGGGGACATGTCTGGCACTGCAGGATCTGAGTCCCTGGCGGCGTAGTGTGTTACTGATGGTAGCTTTTGTTACGTTGGTCCCAGCTCTCTGCAGGTCATTCACTAGGTCCCCCCGTGTGATTCTGGGATTTTTGCTCACCGTTCTTGTGATCATTTTGACCCCGCAGGGTGAAATCTTGCGTGGCGCCCCAGATCGAGGGAGATTATCAGTGGTCTTGTATGTCCTCCATTTTCTAATGATTGCTCCCACAGTTGATTTCTTCACACCAAGCTGCTTGCCTATTGCAGATTCAGTCTTCCCAGCCTGGTGCAGGTCTACTAATTTTGTTTCTGGTATCCTTCGACAGCTCTTTGGTCTTCACCATAGTGGAGTTTGGAGTGTGACTGTTTGAGGTTGTGGACAGGTGCCTTTTATACTAATAACAAGTTCAAACAGGTGCCATTAATACAGGTAATGAGTGGAGGACAGAGGAGCCTCTTAAAGAAGAAGATACAGGTCTGTGAGAGCCAGAAATCTTGCTTGTTTGTAGGTGACCAAATACTTATTTTCCACCATAATTTGCAAATAAATTCTTTCAAAAATCAGACAATGTGATTGTTTGGATTTGTTTCCACATTTTGTCTCTCATAGTTGAGGTATACCTATGATGACAATTACAGGCCTCTCTCATCTTTTTAAGTGGGAGAACTTGCACAATTGGTGGCTGACTAAATACTTTTTTGCCCCACTATATGCACCATTTTTTCCATCATGCATAGATGTGAATGGTCCCATAATATGTGACAAATTATCCTATGTCCTATGGGTTAGCTAAAGAGACAGCATGGCCTGCCTATCCCAAAATAGTAATTTATTAAAGAATTCTATACTTTTATTCTGCCAAGTCCAAGAGGACTATCTCACAAAAAAGAAGTGGAATTTATCCCAGGATCCTAGAAAGACACTTTCCTCTTTTTTTATGGCTGGAATGTTCACTTGTTCTTTTTAGGAATGGAAAAGTGTAATTCAGCTAATCTGTAAATCTATTACCTACCTTGTAATGTTTTACTGTGTTCAGTCTCTTAAAACCATTCTCCACCACAACAGAAGAGGCGTCTATATCTAACAGCTCCTTATATGTTTGACCATAATGAAGTTCTGTACATGGAGGGAAGATACATAAACACATATGGAGAGAATATTATACATCACAAAAACAAAAAGTGCGGGTATTACTCATCTAAATATACCAGAATTTCAGTCATTACCATGCCTCCAAAATGTTCAAAATTAGCTTAGGAGCCATTTAGCTTTGTGCACTTTTCTGTCATCTGAAATCAGGACTGACTTGAAAAAAATTTAAATATACACTACATTACCAAATGTATTGGGATACCTACCTTTACACACACATGAACTTTAATGGCATCCCAGTCTTAGTCCGTAGGGTTCAATATTGAGTTGGCCCACCCTTTTCAGCTATAACAGCTTCAACTCCTCTGGGAAGGTTTAGGAGTGTGTCTATGGGAATATTTGACCATTCTTCCAGAAGCACATTTGTGAGGTTAGGCACTGATGTGGACAAAAGGCCTGGCATACAGTCTCCGCTTTAATCCACCCCAAAGGTGCTCTATCGGGTTGAGGTCAGGACTTTATGGACCTTTGTGCACTGGTCCAAATCATTTGGTGGAGGGGGGTTATGGTGTGGGGTTGTTTTTCAGGGGTTGGGCTTGGCCATAGTGAAGGGAACTCTTAAGGCGTCAGCATACCAAAATATTTTGGACAATTTCATGCTCCCAACTTTGTGGGAACAGTTTGGGGTGGAGGAACTTGACTGGCCTGCACAAAGTCCTGACCTCAACCCAATAGAACACCTTTGGGATGACTGCAGGCCTTCTCGTCCACATCAGTGCCTAAACTTACAAATGTGCTTCTGGAAGAATGGTCAAACATTCCCATAGGCACACTCCTAAACCTTGTAGACAGCCTTTCCAGAAGAGTTGAAACTGTTGTAGCTGCAAAGGGTGGGCCAACTCAATATTGAACTCTACTTACTAAGACTGGGTTGCCATTAAAGTTCATGTGCATGTAAAGGCAGGTGTCCCAAAATGTTTGGTAATATAGTGTACATGGTAAGGAATATATACAGCTGCAGTTTTAATGCTGTATCATTTCTAGTCTTTCTTCCCTGCAGCAACTTTGCACTGTGTTGATATTGTGTTGATATTGAACAAAAACCTGGAAGCCTTACAGTTTGCCGATCTGTCTTTAAAAAAGTTAACGTGGATAACACATTATTATTGATTTATACAGTGCCATCATCTTTCGTGGAGCTGTACAATGTAATCAATATAAAGAGGGGTAGTACAAGTAATAAAGTAAAATACATTAAATGCTCCAGTGACAAATGCATACAGCTATATAGCAAAATGTATTAATAATAATAATGAACTATAGGAGCTAACAATCTGAGTGATAGGGTTGAAAATCATAGGTAAGGAAAATGAGTAAGCTAAATATAAGATTACAGTGTCCTTTGTCAGATTTGTCAGAGGAGAAAACAGTGTTGGTTCACTGATGGAAGTGATTAGGGTTAGCTCAGAATATATGCATGTCCCTAAGGACACATCTTAAAGTGTTACTGAACCCACAACAGCAAAATCAGTCTGTATATGCAGTAAAGCATGCTTGTTATACTCACTGTGGAACCTAAGGGGTTAATCCTCTGCATTGTGTAAAAAGGCTATTTGATTCTGTATGCACAGATCCTCCCCTTTTTGCACTGCCAGTCAAAACAAGTCCGGATAAGACAGAGTTACTGGAGTCAGGCTGCACATGCTCAGTTTGGTGTGTGTTGCTAGAGCGTTTTTTTTTTTTTTTACTTGGGAGAGTGCATGTGATCAGCACAGGCCAATCAGCACTGTTCAGTCAGAGGGTCAGGGGTTCTGCATCCTGATAGGACAGCCAGTGCAGTATGAAAACTCCTCCTACAAGCTTTAACCAGGCACTGATAGAAGTCACAAGACTACTATATACTGTTGATGAGAAGATTTTTAGCAGTTCATATTTACTAAAATTATTGCATTTCCATGTTCTGTGTACTGTGGGAGCCCAGAAATAGTGAATGCAGTGTCCTGGGTTTAGAACACTTTAAGGATGTGTTTGAGTGTGTCAAGGAAAGGGTCAAATAGTATCTAATAGGACATTCCAGAAAAACGGGAGAGAACCATCAGATGTCCTGGATTTGAGAATGTGGGGAGGTGACTAGATTGGAGAATAGGAGAAATCAATGTTTGAAAAGGCATCATGAGATTAATGAAGAAATGTATTATTATTTATTACAGGTATTTTATAGAAAAACAAACACACACACACAATCACAGGGAAAACATGCAAACCTCCATGCAGGTAGAGTCATGGTTTGGATTTGAACCTATGACCCTAGAACTGTTGGGATGTTTTTGAGCCGAAAAAACGAAGGACAAGTTTGGAATTTTTCTGCCAAACGTATGATAAATTGAAAGGTTAATTTGTTTCCCGTCCGAACTGTTTGCACTAGATATATGTAAAAAAACGAACAAAAAATTGATTAATTTATGTCCACTGAATGATTTATCGGTCATTATATGATGGCACTATCGTTTGTTCTCACGGTCGAATGTCTGTTTTTCGAAAATGGGTTCGGCCGATTTTTCGTATAGTGTATGGCCAGCATTAGTCATAAGATGTGTTTTTATTATGGCGCTTACAATAAGTGGTGAAAGAGCAGATCCAAGTGTTACCCTTCAGTAATGATTTGGGTTTTTCAAAGTAGAAAGATTACTGTTATGTTTTATCCATACCACAAATCACTCCACATTATAAACAACACTCAACTTATTCAAAAATACCTACCTAAACAAATGTCACAAGGGGGGAAGCTAAAAGCATATCCATTTTTTGATAGGAATGTTTGAAGGACTTTTTCTTTGACTTGTCCGATGGTATCGCAATCCAGAACTGTTACTTTTATGCACGGACTGGCATCATCAACAACTTCACTTTCTGGTGTTGGGTAAAATACATTTATGTCCTATGGGGACAAAAATGAAATTCATATTGTAGAAACAACACAGAACTAGACAGGGAAGTCAGTATAACATTGTATAATCTGTGCTGGTAACTTTCCATAATGTCTTTATGGATCTATGTATGTTGTAACCAACACTGTGTTCACTAAATTAAACTAGTGAACACACTGTATGTCTAATACAACAAATATACTGCTCTGCAAAGTATCTAAAACACAGCATACATAGTACAACAATATCACAAATACCTGGTAAATCTAGTAAATTATGTTATATGGTAATTTATATAAAACCATAACAAATAAATAATCAGGAAAAAAAATACTTACAACATTACTAAAGTCTGTCATTTGCCATAACAGCCAGTCCTCGTTCAAAGTGTACAGGGCTTTGCTTGTTATTGCATCTATGGGACCTTTGTGTATCCTTTGATTCAAGGTACAAACAAGACCATACAGAGGTTCTCCCACAGATTCCTAAACAGTAATGACATACCATTAATAGGAGCCAAGACTTTATGTAAAACATACAATCCAAAGCTTTAAGCTGGGTTTCACAACAGGCACTGTAGAGATTAAAAAGTGGTCAGAAAAATAAAAGCATACCAGCCCCCACTTGCATGACCACACTTTGAAATCCCTATGTGCAATAATACTGAGGTCAATATTTCAATGCAGGAAGTGTTTGTAGGATGGAGTTATTGTAAACTGAGTGGTGCAGGACATGAAACTCCATCTGGTCAATACTCTTTAGTACACAGATTCGTTCAGCAAATCTGTAAATTGTCATTCAAGGTTGGCATGGCTGCCTATGGTAAGTTATGCCAACCTACATGCCTTTAGTTGGTCACATATCTCTTTACTTGCCCTTAGATTGTATCAGTTAGATCTACAATATTTACCAATAAATATGTAGCATGAAGGTCTGCGTAAAACTACCAATTCAATTTATACGCAATCAGATGTACTCTTGCACTGTATAATTATTGGTAAATTTTTGTATTTTAGTATATATTTTAGTCAGGTAAATATGAAACCTTATGAAACCCAAATTAATATCTTATATTTTACAGTTTATATTTTCAATATAGCCAACAAATGAAGCTTAAAGCAGTAATAAACCGTTGTGTGTTTTTTTTTCTCTGAAACCTCCAAAGTAAAGCCATATTGTGCTAGTATGCATCGCATACTAGCACATTATGTGAAACTTACCTTAGAACGAAGCCCTTCCAGTGGCAAGCTGTCACTGCTGACAAGGCTTCCATCTTCACCCGGTCTTCCTTCCGGGTTCGTGGACTCTGGCTGTGTGACTGGCTGGAGCCCTGATGACATCGCTCCTGCACATGTGCACAGGAGCCATTTATGGCACAGGACTTTGAAGGAAGGCCTGTGACATTACCAGCAGCATGTACAGTAAAAATCTCCTAAACGGTGCACGTTTAGGACATATTTACAGTACCTATTGGTAAGCCTATAAGTACAAATTATGCATGGGAGTTTACTCCCACTTTAATAGTGCCTTTCACATATTCTTCTCTGTCATCTTTATTTCTTTGTTGTGAAAAGCCTGTAGTTTACAGAGCTCAAAAGTTTGTGGGGTAGCTTTTCTAAAGGCAAATAGACTCTGCAAGTACAGTTGCTGCGGAGCTTAATAAATGAGGTAAAACTTTGTTCAATCACATGCAAGAAAGCAAAAAAAAAAAAAAATTTGCTTGCATATGATTGGATGATAGAAGTCAGCAGTTCTTCCCCTCATTTATAAGCTCTGAAGCAACTGTACTTGCAAGTGCACGGTCTATTTGTCTTTAGTAAATCATCCCCATTGGCTCCTTAAAGGAAACTGCCATTTAAATGTGTCCCTTAATAGCCACAAAGAATAGAACTTTGCAAACCCACTTACAGGAAAATATGCAAAGTGTGCAAAACTATGCAAATTTGGTACACTCATACTGAAATTAAATTCACCGATTAGCATATTCTTCAGTTCTGCATAAATGTTCCAGACTCAACTTCCTCTATGTGTGTTTGCATGCAGTCTAATAATTAAAATAGGGAACAGAAATGAATTTGCATTCACTTGCCTCTTTTATGAACAGGAGGAGCTCATAGCAAAAAGACAGCACAAAATGTAATTTATTGACACTGTCATTACACTGTCATCTGTAATGGTATATTCAGGCCTTTTTTAAAGTAAAGCAGCACAATATTGTTGCTGTGAAAATGCCATGTCCTACAATGACCATCATGTCTGTGGTGTGTAAACATCCCCATCCATCGCCTATTGCAGCTTAAGTGGGAGGGGGGAGACGGTTGTCGGGCAGCATAAACGCAGCTCAACCGTGCATGTTTGCCACCCCTCAACCGCAAGTCTGCCCCTGTAGAAGTCCTATTAGGATGAAACGCGTAGGGATTTGCTTTCTGGCTCCCCACATTGCTTTTTAAACTGTGATCACAATATAATGCTGTTAGACGCTGGTTTTATGAAAATAAATACCCGGTTTGCTTTTAACCTGCACCATCTGGAGCATTTTTTCTCTTTATTCCTTCACCATGAACATGCTTATTCCACCCATCCGATCATCATTGGCCCAAGGGCTGATTCACCTGTGGTGATTCTATTTGAGAAGAGCTGACTCTCGATGATGATACCTGTGCCTGCTCCAGCCTCCTTGCTGACCATCTCAGGATACCACAAGCTGTTCCTGTCCATGCCTGTTTGATCTGATGTCGCTGACATCCAGATCCATTGGTTCCGGTAAGAGTACCCATTCATTATTTTTCTTCTGTGATACCTGCTGTTAACATCATACCTGGTGTTCCTGACTGCTCACACGAAGATGCCTGCAACTTGTTGTACACCTTCCTTCATTTGTGGTGTACACACCACTCTTCTTTTTATTGACTCATTTGAGATTCATCACTCATTGGGACTTGTTTGTTTATTACATTCACATTTTGTATATGTGTATTTACGCAGTTTCCATTAGCGCTACATTTTTACCCACATCTGTAATGGTATATTCAGGCCTTTTTTAAAGTAAAGCAGCACGATATTGTTGCTGTAAAAAGTGCCATGTCCTACAATAACCAATCAGATTTCCAATCACTGAAGTCCAATTAGTAATATTAATTTTTGATGATTGAACTGGGTTACAACAATCAGCCCTTTTCTTAATGAAAAGGCAGATCACTACATGTTGGGTGAACTTTTCCACGGGCACAAAGCAAAGCATCATGTCTGTGGTGTGTAAACATCCCCATCCATCGCCTATTGCAGCTTAAGTGTGGGGCAGGGGGGAGACAGTTGTCGGGCAGCATAAATGCAGCTCAACCGTGCATGTTTGCCACCCCTCAACTGCAAGTCTGCACAAAGCCTGAGTAAACTATAATTAGGATTGATCAAATACAAATAAAAGTCACATCTTTAATCTAAAATTGTGTCTAAAATAATGGAATACATAAAAATAAGTTATTAAATGCAGAACAGCAGGCCAGCTTTGTGACATCCAAACTGTTGTAAGTATGATTTTTTTCTCACCCGCAGAAAGCCATACAAGCAAGTGGCCATCCAATTGGTCAATAACTTTTCCACAACTGTTTCTGTTCGCCTTAGCATCAGCTTTGGATTTTTGTTGCTTGATTGCTCTATTAGATCTTTAATCAATGTATCAAGCAATCCGGTGAGATAGAGCAAATTATTCTGAAAGGTGATGGTCAGGAAGGATGCAAACAAACATCTAGGAGCAACAAAATTCAAACATATATAGTTTTTTTAAAGAAATACATATGCATTCCATCCCACAATTCTTCTCATAATGTTTAAACCTTTTACAAAAGTTTTTTTTTTATAGCATGTTTGCTTTATAGCATGGTGGTGCAACACCTACAATTGGAGTTCTTCATTGGTGAGGATCTGGGTTTAATTCCCACTAGAACAATTATTCCTGTGCGTGTATAAATCTTCTCCCACTCTGCAAAAATCATGCTAATTGCTTAACTGCATTATTGTGTATATAGTTGTAGTTGGCTGTAAGCTTATCAAAGGATAAGGTCTGGTGAGAATCTTTATATGTACAGTATATAATGTGTTTCTTGAGGCATAAGCTCCGCACAATTGGAATGCCTGCTTTGGTATGATGTTGGTCGACTGCATAACTGAGTTTTCTGTTTTATCTTGTTGGGAATCCAACATATTGTGGTGAATTGTTAGTGCCAGTTACACTGTCCCTGTAATCCATAAGAACAATGATTGATGAACTTTAACTGGCAACAAAAGTGAGTACACCCCTAAGTGAAAATTGGGCCCAATTAGCCATTTTTCCTCCCCCGGTGTCATGTGACTCATTAGTGTTACAAGGTCTCAGGTGTGAATGGGGAGCAAGTGTGTTAAATTAGGTGTTATCGCTCTCACTCTCTCATACTGGTCACTGGAAGTTCAACATGGCACCTCATGGCAAAGAACTCTCTCTGAGGATCTGAAAAAAAGAATTGTTGCTCTATATAAAGATGGCCTAGGCTATAAGAAGATTGGCAAGACCCTGAAACTGAGCTGCAGCACGGTGGCCAAGACCATACAGCCGTTTAATAAGACAAGTTCCACTCGGAACAGGCCTCACCATGGTCGACCAAAGAAGTTGAGTGCACGTGCTCAACGTGATATATAGAGGTTGTCTTTGGGAAATAGACGTATGAGTGCTGCCAGCATTGCTGCAGAGGTTGAAGGAGTGGGGGGTCAGCATGTCAGTGCTCAGACCATACTCTGCACACTGCATCAAATTGGTCTGCATGGCTGTCATCCCAGAAGGAAGCCTCTTCTAAAGATGATGCACAAGAAAGCCCACAAACAGTTTGCTGAAGACAAGCAGACTAAGGACATGGATTACTGGAACCATGTCCTGTGGTCTCATGAGACCAAGAAAAACTTATTTGGTTCAGTTCGTGTCAAGCGTGTGTGGCGACAACCAGGTGAGGAGTACAAAGACAAGTGTGTCTTGCCTACAGTCAAGCATGGTGGTGCGAGTGTCATGGTCTGGAGCTGCACGAGTGCTGGCGGCACTTGGGAGCTAAAGATCATTGAGGGAACCATGAATGCCAACATGTACTGTGCCATACTGAAGCAGAGCATGATCCCCTCCCTTCAGAGACTGGGCCGCAGGGCAGTATTCCAACATGATAATGACCCCAAACACACCTCCAAGACGACCGCTGCCTTGCTATAGGAGCTGAGGGTAAAGGTGATGGACTGGCCAAGCATGTCTCCAGACCTAAACCCTGTGAGGCACCCTCGGAAGGTGGAGGAGAGCAAGGTTTCTGACATCCACCAGCTCTGTGATGTTGTCATGGAGGAGTGGAAGAGGACTCCAGTGGCAACCTGTGAAGCTCTGGTGAACTCCATGCCCAAGAGGGTTAAGGCAGTGCTGGAAAATAATGGTGGCCACACAAAATATTGACACTTTGGGCCCAATTTGGACATTTTCACTTAGGGGTGTACTCACTTTTGTTTGGTTTAGACATTAATGGCTGTGCGTTGAGTTATTTTGAGGGGACAGCAAATTTACACTGTTATACAAGCTGTACACTCACTACTGTACATTGCCCAGACCTAACCACTTCCATCTACAACACCACGTTGTCATCCTCCATAGACATACTTGCTCCTTTTTCTACACGCAGAACCGGGCCCCATCTGCCGCAACCCTGGCAAACAGACGACACCAGAAGTCTCAAGAGACACAGCCGTGCTCTTGAGCGAGCATGGCATAAATCTAAATCCCTGCAAGACTTTACCCTCTACAAATCTGCCCTTCTCAAATACAACTCCTGCCTCTACATTGATAAAAAAAACCTATTACAACACTCTCATCAAAACCCTCTCATACAAACCTCGTCAACTCTTTTCTACCCTTAATTCCTTACTTCACCCCCCACTGCCCCATCCACCAACTTGCTTACCGCTCAACAGATTGCCAACCATTTTAATAGCAAAATCGACACAATTCGCAAGGAGATATCCAGCATTCAAACTCCTCCCCTACCCAACACATCAGGTCCAACACCACACTCAATACTTTCCTCCTTTTGCCCAGTTACCACAGATGAAGTTGATAAACTCCTCTCCATGGCCCACCTCACTACCTGTCCCCTGGACCCTGGTCCCTCAAAAATTACTGCGACCACCTTCCCACTCTATCCTCAACTCCCTAACCCACATCTTCAACCTCTCACTCTCTTCTCCGGCACCTTTCCTTCCCCACTCAAACATGCACTGGTTATCCCCATACTCAAAAAACCCTCACTAGACCCCACCTGTTTGAATAACTTAAGACCTATCTCCCTGCTCCCGTTTGCCTCCAAGCTCATCGAACGTCTTGTTCATGACCGAATGAGTCGCTAGTCGCTACCTTACGGACAACAACCTTCTCGACCCCCTACAGTCTGGCTTCCGCCCACAACATTCTACTGAAACTGCCCTACTAAAACTAACCAATGACCTACTAACTGCTAAAACCAATGGTCACTACTCCATACTCATACTTTTAGACCTCTCTGCTGCCTTTGACACAGTTGACCACCTGCTTCTCCTCCGCAAATTACACTCCCTTGGCCTTCGTGATTCTGCTTTATCCTGGTTCTCTTCCTACCTATCTCAGTGCACTTTCAGTGTCACTTACAACTCCATCTCCTCCACTCCCCTTCCTCTTTCTGTTGGGGTACCCCAAGGCTCCGTCCTTGGGCCTCTCTTATTCTTACTCTATACCTCTTCCCTGGGCCAGTTGATAACCTCCCATGGCTTCCAATACCACCTCTATGCCGACGACACCCAGATCTATCTCTCCACTCCTCAACTCACCCCCTCGATCTCCTCACGGATCTCAAACTTTTTTTTTTTAAAGAATTTTTATGTCGCACATATCAGAATAAGCATACATTACAGTAGTTAGGATTACAACATCCAACAGAAAATAGGAATTACATATCCATTAGATCACTATCCCATATATCCACCTTTTCTGCATGTGCCACATGGATTTCCATTCCCATTCTACTTTTGTAATATATGTACATTTTTTATTAAAAAAGGGAAAACAAAAAACAAAAGCAAAAAAACAAGAGAGGAAACCTCCCATAACATTAAAACAAGACCCATTCCCCCCTGAGATGTCCGCATTCGGTGTTCTGTGCACTAATCAAGAGACTCTATGCTCTACCTCTGTAAGACGAGAAAACCCCTCCTATCCTCCCGTCATTATCAAATTGACAACAAAAACAATCGCCCTTACTGTCCAATATTCAGTGGTTCTTCCTCCTCCAGCGTATTTTCCGAATCCACCCATCTAAACCAAACTTTCCTAAACTTCTTGGGAGCTCCCCTAGCTTCATAGGTCATCTTGTACATCAGCACATCCGCATTTACTATTTTTATCCACATTCCCAGTGTCAATTGTTTATCATGAATCCAGCGACTGGCAATGAGTTTCCTCACCTCAAAGTATAGAATCCTAAGGAACAATTTAGTACATGTGTTCATCTCCTCCTGGTCAAAGACCCCTAGGAGACAGCGTAAGGGTGAGCAAATGTTAGGTAAAGCAAATTTATCAGAAATAAATTCAGTCACCTGTGACCACAGTGGCCTCACCTTTTTGCATTCCCATATCATGTATAGGAAAGTGCCGTCCTCCTTCCTACATTTGTGACAGACAGCTGTTTCCTTTCTTTGCATTTTGTAAAGTCTAACTGGAGTATAATACTGCTGATGGAGATACCAAAACTGAATCATTTTGTCCGTAGAAGAAATAACAGACACCAAATATGTGTCCAGTACCTCCTGCCACTGCTCCTCTGACAACTCCGGGACAACCGCTACCCACCGCTCCTTAGCCCTAGCCTCTTATTATCTTTATCCCTGGTCACACCGCCCCATAATATCTAGAGATTCGCCCAGATGGTTCGGGGTCTATCAGAACCCTCTCCAAATCTGTATTCTGGACCAGAATTGTATCCCCTCCAAACTGTACCTTCGCTGCGTGCTTCAACTGCATATACCGAAACAGCCAAGTCCTGGGTACGCCAAACTGAGCTCTCAATTGATCAAAAGTGGACAAACGATCATTCTGACAAATCTGGTGCAAGTACTTAATACCATATTGTGCCCAGGTCTTTTGCCCATCCGGCAGTTTCAAAAATTCCCCCAAAGACCCATTACACCATAGAGGACTGTTTGGGGACAACGACAAGGGTGTATCTTTTCGCCATTAGGAGCACAGGTGAAATACTTTCCCAGGGAGTGCCAGAACTGATCCCACCTTCCTCCCCGGAATCCCCTTCCTATAGAGTATATTTTGGAGGGTTTCTTGGGAGGTAGCCACTGCTGCCTCCAACAACGTGGTTCCTGCGGGAAAAGTCGCCAGTGCAAAAAAACTAATTGGGAGGCCATAAAATACGAGCGGAGATCCGGAAGTGCCAACCCTCCCATTGTAACTGGTAGTTTCAATATCACCAGGGACACTCTCCCCACAGTAATCCCACAACGATGGAGTCAATGTGTCTGAATATTCGCAACGGCACAAAAACAGGGGAATTTGAGAGAATATAAAGAAATTTAGGGAGGAAGATAATTTTAAATAAATTTATCCTGCCCAACAGACTGAGCGGCAAGTTCCTCCACCTCTGTACCTTCTCCCGAAAATTTCCCACAATAGGCGACAGATTGTTCTCCAGGTACTTAGAGATGGGAAGCTGGACCTCAACCCCCAAGTACCTGAAAGAGGTGGATAAGGGGATAGGACAATCTGATGGAACTACCACCTCCTCATCAATAGGGAAAAGGGAGGATTTCTTCCAATTTATACGGAATCCAGAGTAATCCCCAAAGTCCTGGATCAATTGAAAGGCTTTGGAGAGTGAGGGTCCCGGATCTTGTAGATATAACAGCATGCCATCTGCATAGAGTGACATTCTTTCCTCAAACTCCCCAATCCTCAGACCAGTTAAAGCTGAGGTAGATCTTATTTTAACTGCTAAAGGCTCAATTGCCAGGGCAAACATTAGGGACACCCCTGCCTGGTGCCCCGGAATATTGGGAAAGGATCCGAGATAATACCATTGACCCTCAGTCTAATCAAGGGGTCTGTGTACAAGAGCCGTATCCATGAAATGAAAACAGGGCCAAAGCCATATGGCTCCAAGAGGTGAAACAAATAAGTCCACTCCACGGAGTCAAAGGCCTTCTTAGTATCTAAGGAAGCCACCATTCTAGTCCCGGAGTTGTCATGAGCCGTCTGGAGGTTTAAAAAGAGTCTTCTAATGTTCATTTGCGCACACATCTACCCTGTATGAATCCTGTTTGATCCGTATCAACCAACTTCAGGATGACTGTTTGTAACCTGCTTGCAAGTATTTTGGCCAGAATCTTTGTGTCAACATTCATCAGCGAAATCGGGCGGTAGGAGTCACATTCTCGGGGGGTCCTTTCCCCCTTTGGGGGTCAGGACAACCAAGGCCTCCCGCATTGATGGAGGTAGTCTACCGTCCGACTTCGCCGCATCAAACACTTTAAGCAAACGAGGGGCTAAACCATATCTGAAAGTATAATACCACTCAGACGGGAGACCATCCAAACCAGGGGACTTCCTAGGAGGAAAGGAGGCAATTGCCTTCTCCACCTTTTCTACCGTGATACCAGATTCCAAAACTTTGCTATCGTCGACTGTCAGCTTAGGCAGGTCAATGTCATTTATGTAAGTCAGTAAATCCTCCGTCTCCAGAGGAGTACAAGATTTATATAAATCGGCATAGAATTGGACAAAAGTTTTTAAAATATCGTCCGAGTCACATACTTCCAGCCTGGAGTTATCATAAATTGATTTGATATATACCGGCACATATTCCGGTCGCGCCAAGTATGCCAGGAGTCTGTCATTCTTGTCGCCGAATTCGAATATACGCCTGCGTTGAGCCAGGCTAAGTTTTGTGGTACGTTCAGTAAGGGCCGTCTTGTACTCCCTGGTTCTCATACGTGAAGTCAACAACCTCTCACTAGTGGGGTCTCTAATATATTCTGCTTCCGCTAATGTCACCTCAATTTCCTTACTCTGTATTGTAGAAGCTAATTGTTTCTTGAACCCATGGACCTCCGCTATGAACACTCCCCTTAGTGTGGCCTTAAAAGCCTCCCACTGAAGAGGAGGAGTCCCAAAGTTACCATTTTCTACCCAGAACTGTTTAATGGCCTCCGTGCACTTAATTGTTATATAATCCTCTTGAAGCCAACTTGCCTCCATCCGCCGGAGGCGTATACCCGGTTTCGGTCCCAACTTGAGTTCCAATAACATCGGAGAATGGTCAGATATTGCTCTGGGTAAATAGGAAACCTTGCTCACCATACTCATTCCCTCTCCCTCCGACAGGATAGTGTCTATTCTGGAAAGAGTCTTGTGCGTTTCCGAATAACAGGAGTACTCCCTAACATCAGGATAATGGAACCGCCAGACATCTCTAAGTCCATGAGTAGACATCCCCCCCGCAAGGGGAGTTGGAGTGTAAGCTGTTACCCCCAATCTATACAAAGTTGGTACAGATACAGAATTGAAATCCTCCAAAATAAATATTTTTCCCTCCGCTATCTCATAAGTAGCATGTATCATGTCATCTAAATGAGCTAATGAAAAGGGATGAGGGACATACACATTTACAATTGTTAGTAATGTATTCATCACCTTTAACACCAGAACAACATACCTCCCTTTAATGTCGGTGCGGACTGCATGAATGGTTATGGGAAGAGCTTTAGTTACTAAAGTGGAAACCCCCCTCGCATATGAGGAGTAACTGGCATGATAAGCCCCGGCAATGCGAGCCCTTTTTAGAGCTAGAAGCCTGGAGCCCTGGAGAGTATTAGATGAGGTATATACTTTTTAATATAGTCAAAAACTAGCGAGCGTTTAAATTTTGCATTTAGGCCCCTGACATTCCAGGCCAAAATTTTAAGCTTTACCTCCATAATGTAATAACATAAGAAAACTGGGGATCTTTTCCCTTTCTGAAATATAGGTTACAAAGAAGAAAGTGGGACTCCAGACTACTCCTCCCACCAATACAGAGCACAACACTCATGAATAAACTCACCGAATGCAGATCATCCCAGGCAAATACAGACATCAATTCCCCAACAAACAGAGAACCCCCCCTCCCTGCACCCAGCCCCAACCTGCTAGGCACTTTTTTCCCATAACCTGAGTCCAAAATAGGCAGCAGAGATGCGACTTAAAACTGTCGCATAAACCAGGTCGTTTAAAAACGCCTTTCTATACCAGAGATCAAAAAACAGTTCTCCTCACAAAAACGGAGGGATAAAAACAGAAAAGAAAAAGAAAAAAACACGTTCCTGATATTCGGAGAGGAAAAAAACTTCTTCTTTTTTCCAATATGTCCTCTCTCAGAGCTGTCCACAGACTCAGCATCTAACAGAGGCACAGGACAGTATCAAGCAGCTTAATGCCAAAACTTCTCCATGTCAGTATCTTCATGACGAGGGTTGCTTGACAGGAAAATTGTAAGGGTATTTGTTCAAACGGATTAACTTCCATCAGCAACAGGGCCCTCCTAAAATTGCATTCTCATCAAAAGGAAGATGGAGAAAAAAAAACAAAATATAAGGATTATTTTCAACAGCGGTAAGGTAATCCAGGGAAATAATCAGATATGCCATCCCTGACACATCCTTCCTCTCGCCCACCACACGCTCTCTCCGGTGGGGGGCCCCCATCATGGCGACCGAGAGGAGGATCTACCTCTCTGGCGGCCACGTGTATCCAGCCACTCCGAGGGTTCAGTAGGGTTAGTAAAGAAATATGTTTTCCCATTTTCTACTATGCGCAGCTTAGCAGGATACAGCAGCAACAGCAGGATACAGCATACTGTAGATCAAGTTGAGATCCCTCAATCTTTTCTTTACAGGCTGAAAAGAGGCTCTTTGCTTCTGAGTGACCGCAGAAAAGTCAGGATAGATCGATATTCGATAGCCATCGAACGACATTTCAGGGCCAGTCCTATATTCTCCCGATCTCGGAAGTGCAGTACCTTCGCTATCACGGATCTGGGAGAGGCTCCCTTTGGTGGCGCCCGGCCTGGAATACAGTGTGCCCTTTCAATGGCAAATAATTTCGTAAAAGTGCCAGGATCCATGTGCTCAGTCAACCAGTTCTCTAGAAATTCTTCTGCTCGCCTCCCCTCCGCACCCTCAGGGAACCCCACCAACCGTATGTTGTTCCTTCTCATACGGTCTTCCATGTCAGCCATCTTCAAAGTGTGCTCAGACAGGGTCTTTTTTGTCACCTGCGCAGCTGTGTCTAAAGGCCTGACAGTGTCCTCCAGAGAAGCAATGCGACGGTCAGTAACTTGTGCTTTCTCCCTCAGCTTCTGCATATCATGTTTTAGAAAGGAAAACTCACCCTGACCGGGGGGGGGAAGATGCCTGTTGCGGGCTCTCCTCAGTCCTCTGCAGCGGTGGCCATTCCTCCTCCTCCTGGGAGCCAGCGCCATTTTGGGATCCCCAGGCATATCGCGCCAGTCTTTCTCCTGTCGTTTTGGGCCATGCCCGAAGGTTCCCGAGGGGTCCCTGCACTCATCCCCAGCGAAACTGCACAGAATTGGGGTGCCTCTGCTCCAGGATCACAGCAGGATCGCAGGTCTGTGGACGGAGCTCAGAGCTTTCACTCCTCACATGCCGCGCGCTGGCTCCGCCCCTTACTGAATGACATATCAATATGGATGTCACACCACTTCCTCAAACTCAATCTTTACTGAGCTTGTTATATTTCCTCCTTCACGGTCCCCCCCATGTGACTTCACCATTAATACTGCAACTCTCTCCTTAATGGCCTACCCTTAAGCAGGCTATCCCCCCTTCAGTCTATTATGAATTCTGCTGCTAGACTAATACACCTCACTAACCAATCCATGACTGCTGCTCCTCTCTGCGAATCCCTTCACTGGCTTCCCCTACCCCACCGCGTATAATTCAAAATGCTAACCATAACCTATAAGGCCATTCACAACATCGCCCCCATCTACATCACCAACCTTATCTGCAGATATCGCCCAAATCGTCCCCTCCGCTCCTCCCAGGACCTCCTGCTCTCTAGCTCCCTTGTTACCACCTTCCATGCTCGCCTTCAGGACTTCCCCAGAGCGTCTCCAATCCTCTGGAACTCCCTGCCCCTGTGTGTCCGATCAGCCCCTACCCTGTCCACCTTTAGGAGATCCCTGAAAACTCAGCCTATCCCACACCCACCTAACAACTGTCCCCGAGCCATCCCCATCAAATCATTCTCTGCAGCTATTACCTTTTGTACTAGCACCCCCTCCCTTTAGATTGTAAGCTCTACGAGCAGGGCCCTCCTGTACCTTTTGTATTGTACTGTAATTGTGTTGTCCCCCCTATACATTGTAAAGTGCTGCGTAAACTGTTGGCGCTATATAAATCGTGAATAATAATAATAATAATTGTAGCAAAGTGTCATTTCTTCAGTGTTGTCACATGAAAAGATATAATAAAATATTTACAAAAATGTGAGGGGTGTACTTGAGATACTGTATATTGTGGTGGGTATAGTTGTTCAGCCAGCTGTCAAATGACTCTCCCCATGGGGGGCTACATAAAGCAGACTTTCAGCTGAAAATCAAATTCAGCATCATTCCCATCTTACCCCCAGCCTGTTGCACATTCGCAGCTGTTTTTCTATTTTTTTTGTGAGTACTTTATTTAGTGGCGCTTGCTCCCATTTCCTCTTTGTTCAGCTAGGTGAACAAGGTGCCCGCCCAACTGTCCTAAAACCTTTTGAGATATCCCAGGAGGCTTCAGGACAGTCTCCCCAAAATTCTATTGGGCTCTCGCATGCGCAGCAGCGCTTCAGAAGATTTCAAGAAGACAGTGGGTGTGAGAAAGAGAGTGCTGGACTTCAAGGCCTGGGCTGTATTTGTTTTTTTACAAATTGTCAGCCACAGTACTTGTATCAGCTTTTTGATAGACAGGTGAAGCTCCTATTTAAGGTCAAAACATTCAAGCAGTCGCACAGTACTGCCTACCAACCAGACAGGGAAACTGAACTAAATTCAACCCCATTGTTTAGGGGGAGCTTAGGCCAGAAATGTTTACAACATTTTTTTGCTGCTCATGTGAATCCAGTTTTAGAATTATCAAGAGCAAAGGAACAATTTCAATTGCATTTGCATGCTTTTGTTAAAACGTAAATCATCATGTATCAACTACTATAAACGCTGATAAAGAAGATATTGCTCTTTGCTTAAAAGTTCAGCTCTGATTCTATATCTTTATAAAAGTTTACTGATCAAGCAATAAAAATTCTCCCTGAAGTATTCATACAAAAGTAGCAGCAGCAAGCTATAGTTTTTTTTAAAAGGAAATTCTGTGTTTAGCATTCACACTCTGCATGAACCTTGCTTACATCCTTTCGAGGTCAATATGGGCATAGAAATGAAATGTTACAAGGCAGACACAAACCTAAAATTATTATAATTATTATTCTTACTGTTATTATTGCTGTGCACTAATTATAATATTTAAAGCATAGCTTATAAATGTTCATAGGCGATTATCTTGCGATATGGTAGTATTTAATAATAAAAAAAAAATGCAACCATCTTGATAGGATAGGACCATTCCTGGGCCATTAAAGTTTGTTGCATTGTATATGTGCAAAAAAAAAAAAAAATCCTCAAAGGAGAAACAAAAATGTAATATATTGAAACTTACAAGTCTTTAGATATCATGACTGCATTTTTTCATTTTTTTTTCTTCACCTGGTGATCCTTCAAGACATTTTGTGTCCTAGAGTGACAAGGCTTAGTTACTGTACTGTATCTTTTGCAGAGCAGCGTTGTCACCCTAGGCTACTCTCCTATTACAAACACCTCCTCCCTCTCACCTCTAGTACATAGAGGGGGTGTTTAGTTCATTGAAGATAGCTGGGAGGGCTGATAACATCATTTGTGAGTTTAGCTCAGGGCACAGGAAGTTACAAGGGCACTGAATTTCTTGCAGGATCAACTGGTATTTTTGCATAAAAATAACTTGTAAACTTCAAACAGGAAAAGCCAGGCCAAAAACTTCAGTAATCACATTCACTTGGTAATCTGTCAATGTTTGATAAACCTTACACTCTTCTCAGGCAAATTAAAATCTATTGCAGCCTTTATCAACCTTCAAGAAACCCTTAAAATAACTTGATCCCTATTACCAATTACTGTGTCTACAAAGCAGCGCAAGCTGTAAGCTGAGATATAAGAAAAAAATGGTGGGATTCTTAGCATAGGTGACACCCAGAGCTGCTTTAAACAACATAATTATTTTCAGAAATAATAATGAAATGAAACAAATAATATTAATAATAATAATCAGAAAGGAAATGGCCATTTAAAGTTGTAATGTTCCTCTGACATTGGTAGTCAATAGTGAAGGGCCCCTTACTTTGATCATGAGTGGAGAAATGCATCTACATTGGTGGTGAGTGGAGAAGTACCCCCTTACATTGGTGGTCAGAAAAAAGGTATCTTACATTTCCTTATATTAGTGGTCATTCCAAAAGAGCCATCTTACAATTGTGCTCAGTGTATGCCCTCTTACATTAGCGGCTAGTGTGGTGCTCCCATATATTAGTGATCACATCACTTGTGTCAGTGGTTACTTATTTGAAAGGTAGAAATTGCTCTTTACTTAAAGAACCCATATCCACTTCTGGAGAAACCCTAGGATTCTACTGAACCATGGTTGAGAAAGGCTGATCTATGCATTTGATGTAAGTAAACCTAGCAACATTTGTTTTTAAATCAGACTTTATCACCTGTCCTTGACTGAGAAATCCTTCTGCTTTTCTAAAGTGTGAATCAGCAGAACTAGAAATCCTTGGTTCTGAAATAAGTTCTTCAAAATAGTCACAGCATCATTTTCATCAGTTTGAATTCTAGGATTTTTCTGGAAAGGCTGTTGAGAAATTAACCACAAATTAATATTTTACAATGAAACAAATCTCTTTATTCTACACAAAAAAGTGAATGGTGACCCTATAAGAAAATAACACCTGAACAAGCTAAGGTAAGGGAAGTTGCATGCTCATTTGCCAATAAAAGCGTCAATTACAATTTTTATTATTATTTACAGTTGTGGAGCAAGCATACAATGAACCAGTGCAGCCACAAGTCTCACCTGTTGCTAGAGTGCTAGATTGTCGTGATAATGCACCCGTGAATGCACACATTACCGTAATGTATGACACCACAAGTCAAATTTGTCGACACAATGCAGTGCAACAATTGCTCACTTGACACCTCGTTCATTTAAAAAATGTTGCGTATTCTTTTCAATGTATACAAGGCACATTGTGACTGCACGAGGACAGATCATGGCGTTCATCCGTCCCTCCTCTCCACCTTGTTTGTTGACAGAACATTCACTTGAAAAGAATACAATACGTTTTCTAAATGAACGAGGTGTTGAGCAAGTGACCCCCTGCACATAATGCGAAGTTGCAGCAGCAGTTCCCATAAAATCAAAGCTCATATTGTATCTGGCATGAAATATAGCTGAGAATTTTAACAAATATAATGTATATACAAAACATTTTTTTTCTGCCCTATTCATTATTATTATTATACAGGATTTATATAGCGCCAACTGTTTGTGCAGCGCTTTACAACATCGGGGAAGACAGTACAATTACAATACAATTCAATACAGGAGGAATCAGAGGGCCCTGCTCGTTAGAGCTTACAATCTAGAAAGGAGGGTCAAGTGGAACAAAGGGTAGTAGCTGTGGGGGATGAACAGATGGACAAAATGAAAATACAGTTGTTAGGTGTGGGTAGGATAGGCTTCTCTGAAGAGAAGGGTTTTCAGGGATCGTCTAAAAGCTAATAGAGTAGGAGATAGATGGACAGATTGGGGTAAGGAGTTTCATAGGCTTGGAGAGGCTCTGGAAAAGTCCTGGAGATGAGCATGGGAGGAGGTGATGAGAGAGCTAGAGAGCAGGAGGTCTTGAGAAGAACAAAGAGAATGATTAGGTTGGTATTTTGAGACTAGGTCAGTGATGTAGTTGGGGACAGCTACATAGTGCTACATAATGCTACATAGCATTAATGCATAACCATATAATGAATACCCATTTCTCATTACACCATAACCATGGGATACATTAATGTATATATTCTTTGAATATTCTATCAATATCAACATATCAAAATTACATCCAAATATAATACATTGACTCATATTTCAGCCTCTTTGCTTGTAAATCATAAATATGTCCTTCTGTCCAAATAATCCCCTAGTGCTGTCTCTTCACTAGGGATGAGCTTCACATTCAGACTGAACATCGGTTGCATGTTCGGAGTTCAGTGACAGCACAAATTTAACAGAGTGAGATCTGCATCATTGGACAGTGTGATTGACAATGGATTTACATTGTGGAATTTTTTTAAATAAAGGACTTATTAAAGTATGTCAGTGTTTTCATATATATTTTATATTTTTTTGTGAATGAGTAGGGATACTATGTACCCCCCTACTTGTTCACGTTGGGGGCCATCAGATAAGCCCCCACCCATAGACCCCCACAACCACCAGGCCAGGGTTATGGGGAAGAGGACCTTGTCCTAATCAACATGGGAACAATGTGCTTTGCTAGGGGGGCCTACCTGGCCAGGTACCCTTCCTATGTGGCCTGGTATTGTTCAGGACGAGGGTCTGTCCCCCACCTTTTAATACACTGGTGCTCACGTAAACACGAGAATAGAGTATAGACAGCTTAAAAAATAAAGCAAATTCTATTCTTGGAACACACCAGAATTTAAGTTGCATGGGCTCAGGCACCCATGTGAAAAAGGCCTAACGGTTAAGGAAATTGAGATTTCAGTGCCTCTGTTGTGAACTTTGAAGATTACTTTCTGCACAAAGCTTACAGCTACAGTGGAGAATGAGAGCATGTTTCAAAGTGCTTTAACTGCCTGTTCAGAATATAAAACTACTTTAGTATGCATAGTCACAGGTTTACTTTAGACTTCAGCTTTTTAAATAGTCTAAATTTTCATATGGTTCTGGGATGACTTCTGGGGTGCAACTAAAAGGAATATCTAGCTAACAGAAGAACACACAGGGCTGCTTTCACACAAGCTTCTCACTTTGTATTTTGCATCTCTTATCACCCATGTTTAAACTTCAGACTTCGATTTATATAGTATTCTTCTATTACCCTCAAACCACAAAGTTTCAACTTACTGAAGGAACATTTTCACACAATTTTTCACTTAAGTCCTGCCTGATTCCATCAGCCTGAAAAAGAACACAGATAATTGAATTTATTTCAAGTTTACAATAAACCAATATCCAATATTTATATTTTACTTAAAAAGAAGTTTGAAAAAAACATTGCATTTGTAGTGTACTGGACGCCATAGTTTAGAAATCCAGACTGTACATTCATACAAGCTTTTTATCAGTTTATTGTTGAAAGTGAATTATACATTTGTTCACACACAGATGGTGCACCTCTCTCTTGGGGGCCTGAAGGTCCAATATAAATATTAACATTTTTGCTTGAGTCTGACAGCACACATATTGTCATGTTATTGGCATTTTGAACTGTCATTCAATACAACCAATTATAATTGCTGTTTGTCATTGTTTCAGGGGCAACTTTGTTTTATCTTGTTGGATCACAGTGCCCATAGAAATGTAATATTCCTATGGAAGAATAGTCGCCTAGTTTGAGAATGGACAAAGAACTACACAGACCAGCATCTATTATGAAGCCCAATGTGCCATGCTCATTAACCACAGGCTCCTGAAAAATTTCCCAGAAGTCCTCACTTCCCTAGAGGCATTGCCTGGATTGCTGACTCCCCACTGGTGTATTTGGAAGGTAATATTTGCTATATTAGACTTCCTATAACCTCCTGTGGAAGCCAGATTTATGACTGGATCATTGAAAACCTTTAATTCGGGCATAAAAAAAACTCTGTATGTAAAGGGGGAATCAAAGGTAGATTGCAAATATATTTAAATATAGGAGATGTATAGAAAAGGTCCTATTATGGGAAATTACATAATTTTGGCTGTTCTAAGTAATATTTATTTATTAAAAAGTGTAATCTTTTACACAGGATCTTGCTGATAGCAAGATCCTGTGTAAAAAGGATCTTGCTGATAGCAAGATCTTGCATAAAAATTTGTCCTTATCCGCTTTACACCATCCTTGTATATTCTGCATCTGTGCCGTCACCACTGATTACATAATAATGTTTACATCTCCCCCTGAATGAGCCATTTACGTGGTGGCAATGCATAATGACCTCGGTCTTCAGTCATTCTGAATGAGCGAAAGCTGAAGCCATTCTGTGCCTGTGCTGATTCTGCATAAATGATTCATTCAGAGGGAGATGTAAACATCAATAAGGTGTAAACAGCAGCACCAGTATAGGCATGGAATTACCTCATTCTTCAGTCATTCTGAATGTTGGCATTGAATTCACTAGGCAGCTGTGGTGGTGCGTAGGGTCCATTTACGCATCTAAACATTAGCACAAATGGGTACTTATGGTCAAGATCCAGCCATGAATGCAAATTTTTCTACTTTTGATTTATGTAGCTAAATGCTATGGACAAAAACAGAGTGGTTTAATGGACCAATAGCATACAATACTGTTGCTTTCAGATCTGTACAAATTACGGATCGGAACACAGAGTATGTCTTAAAAAGTTTGTCACTTTAAAAGGACTGTATATGTTTTTCATAAATAATTCATTGTAAGATATTGTAATGGTTTATTTAATGGAACATAGACATTATACAGTGATCTTGAATTCTTACAAATGACTTATCCTATTATCCTTTTAGCTGTCATATACAGTATATATATATATATATATATATATATATACACACACGGTATCTCACAAAAGTGAGTACATACACCCCTCACAGTTTTGTAAATATTTTATTATATCTTTTCATGTGACACCATTGAAGAAATTACACTTTGCTACAATGTAAAGTAGTGAGTGTACAGCTTGTATAACAGTGTAAATTTTCTGTCCCCTCAAAATAACTCAACACACAGCCAATAATGTCTAAACCGCTGGCAACAAAAGCGAGTACACCCCTAAGTGAAAATGTCCAAATTGGGCCGAAAGTGTCGATATTTTGTGTGGCCACCATTATTTTCCAGTACTGCCTTAACCCTCTTGGGCATGGAGTTTACCAGAGCTTCACAGGTTGCCACTGGAGTCCTCTTTCACTCCTCCATGACGACATCTCGGAGCTGGTGGATGTTAGAGACCTTGCACTCCTCCACCTTTTGTTTGAGGATTCCCCACAGATACTCAATAGGGTTTAGCAGACCAATTTGATGCAGTGTGCACCATATGATCTGAGCACTGACAGGCTGACCCCCCCACCCCTTCAACCTCTTCAGCATTTATTTCCCAAAGACAACCTCTGGATACGACGCTGAGTGCGTGCACTCAACTTCTTTGGTCGACCAATGCGAGGCCTGTTCTGAGTGGAACCTGTCCCGTTGTACTGCTGTAGGGTCTTGGCCACCATGCTGCAGCTTAGTTTCAGGGTCTTGGCAATCTTCTTATAGCCTAGAACATCTTTATGTAGAGCAACAATTCTTTTTTTTCAGATCCTCAGAGAGTTCTTTGCCATGAGGTGCCATGTTGAACTTTCAGTGACCAGTATGAGAGAGTGAGAATGATAACACCTAATTTAACACACCTGCTCCCCATTCACACCTGAGACCTTGTAACACTTATGAGTCACATGACACCGGGGAGGGAAAATGGCTAATTTGGCCCCATTTGGACATTTTCACTTAGGGGTGTACTCACCTTTTTTGCCAGCAGTTTAGACATTAATAGCTGTGTGTTGAGTTTTTTTAAGGGGGCAGCACATTTACACTGTTATAAAAGCTGTACACTCACTACTTTACATTGTAGCAAAGTGTAATTTCTTCAGTGTTGTCAAATGAAAAGATATAATAAAATATTTACAAAAATGTTAAGGGGTGTACTCACTTTTGTGAGATACTGTATATATAGTTGGACATATACATTCACACACAAACACACACGTTCTCTATCCAAAATCCACCAGGGAGCCAGGCACACCAGCCTCTGGTGAATTCAACTTTAATTTCATGTGTTAAATCTTTTATATAAATAATTTGTTTACCTCAGGAAAAAACGTTTTTAAAGCAAAATGTTTGTAGTCAAAGAATGGAATGGTACCCAATGCCTCAAAGTTCACAATTTCTCTATCCATTTGAAATTCTGCAAAACCTGCAAATGTATAACATAGGTATACAGCTGTTTACAGAAAAAAAATGACCATCACATGAACAGAAAACATTGTTATAGATATGTAACTACTATAAGTCTAATTCATATCTTATCTAGTGTCAGGGTTAATATACAGTCAGGTCCATAAATATTGGGACATCGACACAATTCTAATCTTTTTGGCTCTATATACCACCACAATGGATTTGAAATGAAACAAACAAGATGTGCTTTAATTGCAGACTTTCAGCTTTAATTTGAGGGTATTTACATCCAAATCAGGTGAACGGTGTAAGAATTACAACAGTTTGTATATGTGCCTTCCACTTTTTAAGGGACCAAAAGTAATGGGACAATTGGCTGCTCAGTTGTTCCATGGCCAGGTGTGTGTTATTCCCTCATTATCCCATTTACAAGGTCCAGAGTTCATTTCAAGTGTGCTATTTGCATTTGGAATCTGTTGCTGTCAACTCTCAATATGAGATCCAAAGAGCTGTCACTATCAGTGAAGCAAGCCATCATTAGGCTGAAAGAACAAAACAAAGCCATCAGAGAGATAGCAAAAACATTAGGTGTGGCCAAATCAACTGTTTGGAACATCCTTAAAAAGAAAGAATGCACCGGTGAGCTCAGCAACACCAAAAGACCCGGAAGACCACGGAAAACAACTGTGGTGGATGACCAAAGAATTCTTTCCCTGGTGAAGAAAACACCCTTCACAACAGTTGGCCAGATCAAGAACACTCTCCAGGAGGTAGGTGTATGTGTGTCAAAGTCAACAATCAAGAGAAGACTTCACCAGAGTGAATACAGAGGGCTCACCACAAGATGTAAACCATTGGTGAGCCTCAAAAACAGGAAGGCCAGATTAGAGTTTGCCAAACAACATCTAAAAAAGCCTTCACAGTTCTGGAACAACATCCTATGGACAGATGAGACCAAGCTCAACTTGTACCAGAGTGATGGGAAGATAAGAGTATGGAGAAGGAAAGGAACTGCTCATGATCCAAAGCATACCACCTCATCAGTGAAGCATGGTGGTGTTAGTGTCATGGCGTGGGCATGTATGGCTGCCAATGGAACTGGTTCTCTTGTATTTATTGATGATGTGACTGCTGGCAAAAGCAGCAGGATGAATTCTGAAGTGTTTCGGGCAATATTATCTGCTCATAGTCAGCAAAGTGCTTCAGAACTCATTGGACGTCGCTTCACAGTGCAGATGGACAATGGCCTGAAGCATACTGCAAAAGCAACCAAAGAGTTTTTTAAGGGAAAGAAGTGGAATGTTATGCAAGGGCCAAGTAAATCACCTGACCTGAATCCGATTGAGCATGCATTTCACTTGCTAAAGACAAAACTGAAGGGAAAATGCCCCAAGAACAAGCAGGAACTGAAGACAGTTGCAGTAGAGGCCTGGCAAAGCATCACCAGGGATGAAACCCAGCGTCTGGTGATGTCTATGTGTTCCAGACTTCAGGCTGTAATTGACTGCAAAGGATTTGCAACCAAATTTTAAAAAGTGAAAGTTTGATGGATGATTGCTAATCTGTCCCATTACTTTTGGTCCCTTAAAAAGTGGGAGGCACATATACAAACTGTTGTAATTCCTACACCGCTCACCTCATTTGGATGTAAATACCCTCAAATTAAAGCTGAAAGTCTGCAGTTAAAGCACATCTTGTTCATTTAATTTCAAATCCATTGTGGTGGTGTATAGAGCCAAAAAGATTAGAATTGTGTCGATGTCCCAATATTTATGGACCTGACTGGATAATTAATCTGCTGTCATCAGAAACTTCTGTGGTTGAAATGTATTCTGCTTTTTCTCCAGTAGTTTTTATATACTGTACACATACTTCAAACCTACTCTTTGGATTAAGAGAAATCAAATAACCAGCAATATGTTTAAAGAACTGAAATCACATTGTAGAATGTGTAATAGAAATGGGAGTACTAACTTCCTAAAAGACCAGTCAATGCAAAGTTTATATTTCAGGTATGAGCCTCTCACTATTTTACATAGCCCAGCTGAGAGTTCCTCTCTATTCTAACATGTCCCACTAATCCTCTTGAAAGGATGATGGTGACAGTCTCACGATTTCTACCGCATTTATTACATTTTGAAGAAACAAAATACAACAGAAAAAAGAGACCTCCTTATAATATCTGAAATAGATAAACTGAATTAGGAACTCAACTGTAGGGGTCAACTGCCAGGGTATATCAAAGACTATCAACTAGGTCTGAATTCAGTTTATTGAGATCAGATCAGTGGAGAATCAGTTCTCATCGTTTGTTAACTGATTGTACTGGGTTACTGCACTTTGCTGTTATTACACAAATAAAATTACTGATAGCACTGACAAGCAACTCAAGCCTACCACCACTTGTATCAGTATTCAGTTGAAGCTTGTAAGCTGCTGTGAGAAAATCCCAGTTTGTAAGCAGCGCAGAACAGAAAAACACATAGCACTTTCTGAAAACCAACACCCTTAAAACACCTTAAGCGATTTGCACATTTGGAAAGCATTACCTCCAGTGACCCAGTGCAGTGGCTAGCAAATCTCACTATTGCAGAGTGAGACTTCTAAGCTGGAGCAGGCAAGTACAACAAGGAAATCTTCTTTTTGTCTGCATACAAGTTTGCAAAGTGATAGCAGTCTGATAAGACAGCTTTAGTACTCTGTAAATGTATTGGGGTGCCTTTGGCTTTATTTAACTGTGGTATCCAATGGAAAAGCAGTAGGGTTCTGAGGCCATGCTGCATGCCACTGAAAAGCTCAAGGTGCTGGTAGCTGACCTATGAATGCCATATACAGAGCAGTTTTCTAAGTGTTTCAATTACATTCAATGGCAAAAGATATCAGCTGGATCAAGCCAACCACACATTGGCTAAGCCCTTGCTTAGCCGCCTTGCTGACATAACAGAACCAGAACGGTCACGTTGTGAAATATGCGGCTAGTCATTTCCTATTTCCAAACATTTTACTTAATTTTCAGAATTTTTTGCATACTCATGTCCTGCTGAGGAGACTGTTGACATCTGCTGAAGACAGAGACTTTTACTGATAAACACATACTAACATACTAATATGAACTTTACACAGCAATTAACAATCAAAAAAATGTGTCTGATAATTCTTAAAAAAAAATTGTTAATTATTTATTTCAAGTGGACCTTAATTCAAAACGTAAAAAATGCACAGAACCATGGGTGTCCCCTTAGCATAACATAACATGTATAACATGCACCTGAGATATACCATTATCATATAGACACAGTGCTAATTAAATACTATTCTGCTGCTCTCAATGACTGATAGTACTGATATGGTGTATCAAGGGATGCAGAGGTTTATAAAAGATTGTTTCCTGTTAATAAGCTTAATGTTAAAGTAAGAAGCCTCTTGTAAGCAAAAAGTAGTAGGAGACACTTTTCTTTTAAATATGTATCGTGACAATCTACATTTTGTTCTGCACAGTCCATTGAATGTTTGGTCATGCAATGGGGCTGTACTGTTTATTTTTAAGATCACCGTAGATTTTACAATCTAGCCATACCATCTTTGTACAGTTGACTTTAGATTTACTAAATCAGTGTAATATGACAACCTACCTAGGTCCAATCACTATGTATCCAATCAATCAGGCAGGCCCTTGCATTATATATTTTTTTATCTAGAGCTAAAGAAGATTGTATGGTCAGATGTGTGCGGTGAGCCTAAGATTTTAAAATAGTAGTGACATGCAAACTATGTTAAACCATAGCAACAAATCACATCAATAATTTATCACAGATAGATCAGTAAGAGATGAAACCTGATTGATTGATATGGCAATTACGTTTTATCCTGTTGTGTCATAGCCACTCTGTAAAAAAAATAAAACCAAGTTTTGTCTTTAAAAAAAAGAACTAATACTTACCCATTTGCTACAAATCTCCCCTTTCTTAAAGAACTGCAGTGGTTAAAGTATCTTCAGCATCTAACACTTCTGGGAGTGTTAAATGCCTGGTCCCCATGTAGCAGAGTGTTAGCCTCCTTAAGTTAGGCTCCTGCTCTCTTTGCTGCCAATTTCTGGAGGCTTCCCCTGTCCATCTTGACGACAATTTACAGGGAGAGGGAGGACTCTAAAGCCGGCCATACATGGCTCGAAATTTGGCTAGTTCAGCAGGAATTGGCTGAGATTCAATCCATGTATGGGCAGGCTGATTGAACCAAACTCGGTCTATCAATCTCCTCGGTTCAATCTGTCAGTCAGATTTTTATACATGCCACTATTACCGGCGGTTATAACCACTAGCAGTAATCACTTTGTTCTCCCGGCCGGGAAGGCTCCCTGCACCCCTCCACCAGCAGAACACAATAGCACTGCAGGAGGCCATCTCCCATCAACATTGACCGTGTTGATGGGAGAATCGAGCAATTTTCTTTCCCTCTGCCCGTGGTTAAATATTGGATCATCATAATGGGCTGCCTAAGGGTGGGCAGTAGGGATGAGCTTCGAGTTCGAGTCGAACTCATGTTCGACTCGAACATTGGCTGTTCGCAAGTTCACCGAACAGCGAACAATTTGGGGTGTTCGCGGCAAATTCGAATGCCGCGGAACACCCTTTAAAAGTCTATGGGAGAAATCAAAAGTGCTAATTTTAAAGGCTAATATGCAAGTTATTGTCATAAAAAGTGTTTGGGGACCTGGGTCCTGCCCCAGGGGACATGGATCAATGCAAAAAAAAGTTTTAAAAACGGCCGTTTTTTCAGGAGCAGTGATTTTAATAATACTTAAAGTCAATCAATAAAAGTGTAATATCCCTTTAAATTTCGTACCTGGGGGGTGTCTATAGTGTGTCTGTAAAGGGGCGCATGTTTCCTGTGTTTAGAACAGTCTGACAGCAAAATGACATTTTGAAGGAAAAAACTCATTTAAAACTACCCGCGGCTATTGCATTGCCGACAATACACATAGAAGTTCATTGATAAAAACGGCATGGGAATTCCCCAAAGGGGAACCCCGAACCAAAATTAAAAAAAAAAAATGACGTGGGGGTCCCCCTAAATTCCATACCAGGCCCTTCAGGTCTGGTATGGATATTAAGGGGAACCCCGGCCAAAATTAAAAAAAAAAAATGACGTGGGGTTCCCCCTAAATTCCATACCAGACCCTTCAGGTCTGGTATGGATTTTAAGGGGAACCCCGCGCCAAAAAAAAAAAAAAAAACGGCGTGGGGTCCCCCCAAAAATCCATACCAGACCCTTATCCGAGCACGCAACCTGGCAGGCCGCAGGAAAAGAGGGGGGGACAAGAGTGCGGCCCCCCCTCCCTCCTGAACCGTACCAGGCCACATGCCCTCAACATTGGGAGGGTGCTTTGGGGTAGCCCCCCAAAACACCTTGTCCCCATGTTGATGAGGACAAGGGCCTCATCCCCACAACCCTGGCCGGTGGTTGTGGGGGTCTGCGGGCGGGGGGCTTATCGGAATCTGGAAGCCCCCTTTAACAAGGTGACCCCCAGATCCCGGCCCCCCCCCTGTGTGAAATGGTAAGGGGGTACATAAGTACCCCTACCATTTCACGAAAAAAGTGTCAAAAATGTTAAAAATGACAAGAGACAGTTTTTGACAATTCCTTTATTTAAATGCTTCTTCTTTCTTCTATCTTCCTTCATCTTCTGGTTCTTCTGGCTCTTCTGGTTCTTCTGGTTCTTCCTCCGGCGTTCTCGTCCAGCATCTCCTCCGCGGCGTCTTCTATCTTCTTCTCCTCGGGCCGCTCCGCACCCATGGCATGGGGGGGAGGCTCCCGCTCTTCTCTTCTTCTCTTCTTCTTTTCTTCTTTTCTTCTTTTCTTCTCTTCTTCTCTTCTTCTTCATTTTCTTCTCCGGGCCGCTCCGCAATCCATGCTGGCATGGAGGGAGGCTCCCGCTGTGTGACGGCGCTCCTCGTCTGACAGTTCTTAAATAACGGGGGGCGGGGCCACCCGGTGACCCCGCCCCCCTCTGACGCACGTGACTTGACGGGACTTCCCTGTGGCATTCCCCGTGACGTCACAGGGAAGTCCCGTCAAGTCACCGTGCGTCAGAGGGGGGCGGGGTCACCGGGTGGCCCCGCCCCCCGTTATTTAAGAACTGTCAGACGAGGAGCGCCGTCACACAGCGGGAGCCTCCCTCCATGCCAGCATGGATTGCGGAGCGGCCCGGAGAAGAAAATGAAGAAGAAGAGAAGAAGAGAAGAAAAGAAGAAAAGAAGAAAAGAAGAAGAGAAGAGCGGGAGCCTCCCCCCCATGCCATGGGTGCGGAGCGGCCCGAGGAGAAGAAGACAGAAGACGCGAGGAGATGCTGGACGAGAACGCCGGAGGAAGAACCAGAAGAACCAGAAGAGCCAGAAGAACCAGAAGATGAAGGAAGAAAGAAGAAGCATTTAAATAAAGGAATTGTCAAAAACTGTCTCTTGTCATTTTTAACATTTTTGACACTTTTTTCGTGAAATGGTAGGGGTACTTATGTACCCCCTTACCATTTCACACAGGGGGGGGGCCGGGATCTGGGGGTCACCTTGTTAAAGGGGGCTTCCAGATTCCGATAAGCCCCCCGCCCGCAGACCCCCACAACCACCGGCCAGGGTTGTGGGGATGAGGCCCTTGTCCTCATCAACATGGGGACAAGGTGTTTTGGGGGGCTACCCCAAAGCACCCTCCCAATGTTGAGGGCATGTGGCCTGGTACGGTTCAGGAGGGAGGGGGGGCCGCACTCTCGTCCCCCCCTCTTTTCCTGCGGCCTGCCAGGTTGCGTGCTCGGATAAGGGTCTGGTATGGATTTTTGGGGGGACCCCACGCCGTTTTTTTTTTTTTTTTTGGCGCGGGGTTCCCCTTAAAATCCATACCAGACCTGAAGGGTCTGGTATGGAATTTAGGGGGAACCCCACGTCATTTTTTTTTTTTAATTTTGGCCGGGGTTCCCCTTAATATCCATACCAGACCTGAAGGGCCTGGTATGGAATTTAGGGGGACCCCCACGTCATTTTTTTTTTTTAATTTTGGTTCGGGGTTCCCCTTTGGGGAATTCCCATGCCGTTTTTATCAATGAACTTCTATGTGTATTGTCGGCAATGCAATAGCCGCGGGTAGTTTTAAATGAGTTTTTTCCTTCAAAATGTCATTTTGCTGTCAGACTGTTCTAAACACAGGAAACATGCGCCCCTTTACAGGCACACTATAGACACCCCCCAGGTACGAAATTTAAAGGGATATTACACTTTTATTGTTTGACTTTAAGCATTATTAAAATCACTGCTCCTGAAAAAACGGCCGTTTTTAAAACTTTTTTTTGCATTGATCCATGTCCCCTGGGGCAGGACCCAGGTCCCCAAACACTTTTTATGACAATAACTTGCATATAAGCCTTGAAAATTAGCACTTTTGATTATTCATGTTCGTGTCCCATAGACTTTAACGGTGTTCGCATGTTCGAACGAACTTTTTTCCTGTTCGCATGTTCTGGTGCGAACCGAACAGGGGGGTGTTCGGCTCATCCCTAGTGGGCAGTGTTCAGATTTTCCCATGTGTGGGTGTCCCAGCCATCATGCTACCCAAACTTTTCCTACCTATGGGAATTCAGATACTTCCAAAGTACTGAGGACCCGAGACTGCATTATTGTTTAACTGGACAGCAATTGAAAGAACACCTGACCACTGGTGAGCCCTTAAGTTGTGTACTTACTGATACCAAGTATTTTGACTCTTTACATAATCAACTATGCCAGTGAAATGTTCATGAAAAGCAACTTTATTAGACATCCTGTATCTGTGTGAGTTGGAATGAAAAATGAATTTGCTGTGAATGAATTAAGTTTGCACCCTTGTAGAGTTTGCTGCTAGTGAGGGCTGGCAGGTATCTGTCCTGTGACCCTCTGTGGGAAAGTTAGTGTTGATAGTCCCATTTCTGGCCAGGCCTATGGGAAGTGTGACTGTACTATGGATGCCAAAGGCACCACTGAGTTTGTAAGTGTGTGGAGGAACCGTGTTAAACATCCTATGGACTAAGAAGGTTGTTTTGAGGGAAGGTAACGCTATTACCAGGAACCTATGCAGAAGTATATGAATAACACAAGTGTAAAGTGAGATGAGCAAGTTGTGCTACTAGGCCTCAGGCCACCCACAACCAGGCATACCCTGAAGGCCTTTAAGATGGTGGCATGTATCCTAGCCAAGAGAGGAAGCTGGCCTTGCCCTCGCGCTACATCCTACTGACCGCTGTGGTTCGATATGTCAGCTCCCACATTACTGTTATTTCCTATAGTGACATAGGGGACATCAGACCAAATCATGGTTGGTAGAAAGGGACCAGGCATCCACCACTACAGCAGTTTTTGAATGTTTCAATCACAGTAGCTCTTTAAGAGAATAAAGATTGGATGCAGACAGGTAAGTATTAATTATTTTCCAATTCACAATAGCAGGAGATTTTGACCGGCTTTATATGGAGCCGGTTCACATATCTCTGCGATTTGTACAAAAACGCTGTGCATCTTTTGGTCCGTTTCAGGTCCGAATTCAGCCAAAAATTTGGTCTGAAAACGGACCTGAAACGGTGAACCAGGACGCACCGGACCCCTGCTGTGAGCCGCATGCAGCTCATATGTGAATCCAGCCTGATGGAAACTTTGAGCTCAATATGCCAACAACACTGAAACACATTTTTTGCCAAAGATTACGTACCATCGCGTATTTCTTGTCTAATGTCGCACTCCAACTGTTCCAACTTCTTCCTCTGTTGCTCACTTAGCTGTGATGATTTGTGCCTGGTTATTACACAGGTAGCTGGGTGTGACACAAGAAATATAAATGAACACAAGTCATAGAATAATAAATATTTAAAGAACTATATTTAAAACAAAAACTTTCTGTGGTATCTAATGGAGGAGCTGTTTAGGTTTTTAATATAGACTATGAACAATTCTGTCTTATATCCTGAAACTGGCAGGACAGCTAGCATGCAAATGAGTTTCCTACACACTGAGTAATTTTTTGTTTGTGTGTGTTCTGCTTTATTATCACTGAGTGGTACTGGGAGGCTTTTGCATTCTCAAATACACGTATCACTTTGCATGGAAACATTAAAAGGGGACTGTGTGTAAGCAATATATTTTTTATTCCTGTGGATTTCATTGGTAATTTGCTGCATATTGTTAGTCATTTTTACATTTACTTATAAAGCACCAAAACGGCATGCTGTAAAACTGAAGTTCCTTAAAAAAAGGTGGAAAATTACAAACAAGTAGGTGGTATTGCCTAGCAAACCCTGGAATGCTCAATTGATGCCAATACATTTGTCACTCATTCTGTAATGTCACAGCAGAAGTGTTTTAGTACTTTTATCCGTTTTTTTTTTTTTTTTTTACCAGAAATAAAATGTCTCTCCTTCCACTCACACTGACTGCACATACCAGGCATATAGAGTGGGATCCCCACTGTTGAGGAGTCAGTGAACCATGCTGGTACCACTCTAAATTCCTTCCCATATATACAACAAAGTAGTGCTGCTGAGCTCTTCGAAACCTCCAGTGTCTCAGAAGGGGTTGGAATGGATTATGTGCAGCTTAAAGGCCAATTTCTACCAATCGTGTTGAGCTGCGGGAGCATTCACTGCAATGGCACCCAAATGCACCTTCAAAGCCTTCACCTCCACATGCCCTGTGTGTTACACTGCGCTACGAAATAATGCAGACAGCATCTATTTTTTCAAGCATTGCAAACCATTCATTTTGAATGTTTTACTTAAAGTGGAACTTTACCCATAACAACTTGATAAAAAAAGGATGTTCTTTAGCAAGGAACATACATTCCACATTATTAATTATCCTGCCAAAATTAGTGTGTGCTGTAAATTACCTCCAGCATTGTTCCATTTTCGTCTTGCTGGAGGCTGCCATTTTGCTGAAGCCTAGAGCCTAGAAGCAGCAGTAAATCTTAGGCTATGGCTCTGAGTTTCAGCACAGTGCCAAAAATAGAGAACAACTGAGCATGTGCAGAGCGGGGTTATTCTGTGTATTACTGGATTTTGAATAGTATAAGCACTTATTTTTAATGTTTTACATAGCTATACTTGCAAAAGGGCCAACTTGAAGTGAGCTATCAGGACCTAATTTTCTGACTAAACTTCCACTTCAACAAAGTGCAATGCAATGCATGTTAAGGCACATAAACTACAAGTGGAGGGTCACCATTAACAAGGATGTTTTTTGCTGGATTATTGCACATATCTGGAGGAAATACACAAAGCACACCAGAACTAAAATAACAAATACATATGCCTTTTGTATTTCGAAAATATTTGCTTATCTCAGATTTCATCTTTAATCGCCCCTCCACTCACTTTTGGTTTGCTTCCCCACCACTATATTTACCTACCAGTGAAGAAAATACCTGAGACTCTCCTGTGACAGTTCTGATGCTTGGCAATTGCATATTCTGGTACTAGAATGGGCATGGACGTGTTTGAAACCCCACGTGCCTGATCCCGCACAGTGCTAATCACAGGCAGTGAGACATTTCCCGCTCTCTGCAGCTGCGGATTAGTGCTGTGCAGTGTTGGCTTCCTGGCGGGATCGGGCACGTGAGGTTTCAAACACGCCCGAGTCCATCACTAGTGCTCTCTCGCGGGGGGGGGGGGGAGAGAGTTCCCAGCCCTGTATTAGCTTTGACTAGATATACTTAGAACTTAAAGGAGAAGTACAGCCAAAGCTCGTTTTCTGTGGATCACAGGAGTGCAGTTCGTTCTGCACTCCAGTGATCTGTTTTCAGCAAACAGCGGGCTGAGGTCTGCTGTCGGCTGACATCAGAGAGCCAGTCCGGGCTCGGGCAAGATCGCGACAATGAAGTCGAGATCCATCCACATCCTTGGACCAGCACTTGGCTCAGCCTCTCAGCGAGCCGATGAGAGCCTGAGCCAGCCGCTCCCACCGCGGTGGTGTGGGATTGCCCGGTTCTCAGTGTTGGAGCCAGTGGGGGACAGATGCAGCATCAGACAAATGCTGTATCCACCTAGGTAAGCATGATTCAGAAAAAAAGTTAAACCCCATACTCTTTCTTTTAAGCTGGCCATACATGGATCGAAATTGGGCAGGTTCACCAGGGACCAGACAAATTTCGATCCATGTATGGGTAGGCTGATTGAACCCAAGTTGATTCATCGATTGACTTGGGTACAACCAGCCTGTCGGATTTTTCTACATGTAATCACTGCCAGAGGCTATAGTTGCTAGCAATACTCATTGTATTCTGCTTGCTGGGAAGCCCCCCCCCCCTTACTGTCAGAATAATGCAATAGCCCTTCGGGAGGCATTCCCCCCATGAACACTGATTGTGTTGATGGAGAAATTCTGCAATTTTCTTTCCTTCCACCAGTGGTGGAGGAAAGAAAATTGATTCATCTATGGCTTGCTTTATACAGGGGTATTTTTCTTTACTCCAAATGCAGAAGCAGGGGAACAAAGGAAAGTTGTTTTTTTTTTTTTGCTGCCAGGGGGAGGAACATTAAACCAAACCTCTTGCTTACCCCTGCTTGGACAAAGCACAGGTTTGCTTTAGGGAATACCATGCAAGGGCAGATATTTCCTAAAAAACACAACAAGCAGGGAGATATCTGATAACCTTGGAGTGCTTTGTACAAACCCACAGATTCATCATGATCATTGCCTGTTGGTGCATTATAATACTTTCTTCCCACACTCACCTAGCACGAACAATAAAGGATTCAGCCTGGTGGTAGGGAGACTTTTCAAGAAGATGGATGATCTTCCCGTGTGATCCTTAGCTCCTCTGACCACCAGAGGTGCTTATTATTAGGTTATGACTGCACTATACAGCGGAACTGAGGCAGTGTGGCTTCCACATATATTTGCAAATGTTGTTTAAATTAAACCTTAAATTGTTAAACAGTGTAGCACAATGCCGTATTGCAAAATGGCTGTGTCATGGAGTGGGGGGGGGGGGGGGGGGTAAATATTCCGAAGGTCAAGTGGTTAAAGCTCAGATATTATTAGATGTGTTATAACTTACGTGTATGAAGGATAATAGTGTTATATAACACTTACCAATAACCACAGCTAGTAGAAGAGGAATAACCAGAAGTATATATATATATAGGGAAGTCCCTGATAATCTGTCTAGTTTCTTTGTATAGTTCCCCAAAACAACCTTTAAAAATGAAAAAGGTGAAATTAGTCATTGTACCTGAAAAGAAAATTAGTCTGCCAGAATAGATATGGGAACTGCCATTGCTGTCTTAAAAATTGAATACTCTGAGGTTGTCATGCTCATCCTGGCTCTCCTACTTGGCGAGAGAGTCTCCTTGAAGGAGTATGGGCACATCTGGTGTGGAAACACCTAATTCATAGTTTTATGCTGACAGATTGCATTAGCAAAAACATGCTACAAATAGCTCAAAATGGAATTCAGTGCACCAGAATAAAGAGAAATACTTGGAGCAAGCATTAAGGCCCGTTCACACCTGAGTGATTTTCTGCTTGAAGCTTGTAGCTCTAAAATGCTCAACAAGCCAAATCCCATTCATTTCAATGGTCCCTGTTCACATCTGAGCATTCTGTCATCTGAAACAAAATACCTGTCACTCAAGAAAGTACATGAGCTTCTTTTTGGCAGATTACAAGCATTTTTGGCCCCATAGACTTCAATAGAAACGCCTGACTTGAGCAGTTTACGAGTGTTTTCTGCTCATATAGCAGCTCTCCACCCCTAATTACCTCTCCCTCTAGTGCTCCTCCCCCTAATGCTTGTAATATCCTTCTAAAACTCTTTTTAAAATCTTGTTAAAAGCTGCAAAAACGCTTAAAAAGTGCCTGAAAAAGCCAGTAAATCGCTACGCTCAGGTGTGAATGGAGCCTAAAAAATCTCATTCAAACAAATAAATTGAAAAGGTACTTTAAAAATTATCATATTTAAGTGTATTAAACTTTAAAACAAATTCAAGTGTAGCGCAACCAAAAATAATAATTAATAGTAAATAAAGTCATAATAAGCAAAATCCATTGTTTAGCAACTTTAGATAACAGTTCATAATATCCACTGACTTCAGTGACCACCACCTCTAGCTGCAATGCCTGCTCTCCTCCAAATGTTGACCCCACTACACAGGGCCATCTTATTAGCATCATGGGCCCCTGGGCAAAGTAATGCTATGGGGCCCCTACAAGCCTGCCCAATTTACGCACCTCACACCTGTACGCTCGCAGCCCCCCTCACACCTGTACGCTCTCAGCCCCCCTCACGTGTGTATATATGACACACAAGTACAGAGACACACATACACATGTACACAGACACACATACACATGTACACAGACACGCACATGTACACAGACACACACACACACGTACAAATACACAGGCACACACACACGTACACAGGCACACACACATACACACACACGTACACATGCACACACACACATGTACACAGGCATACAAATGTACACAGACACACACACACCCACATGTGCACATATACACAGACACACACATGTACACAGGCACACACATTTACACAGACACACCCACCCACACGTGTACACAGAGACACACACACATGTACACAGACACACACACAGGCACACACACATGTACACAGACACACACATGTAAACACACACACACGTACACAGACATGTACACAGACACACACACAACCCCACCCCCCCCTTACTTATAGAACAGCCCTTACTTGTTAGGTGGTGTTCCTTGCCCCACTCCCAGCTCTTGTGCAGGACACACGAGGGGTGCACATGCCGGAATTTACCAGAGGGGGCAGCAAAGAGCCGATGTTAGCTTAATGACTCTCACACACATTCCAAAATTCAGCGCAGCCACAGAGCTCTCCTGCACCCACCCCTGCCTTCTCCCATCTCCGCCAGACAGCCGGGCCCTTCTAGACGATCGGGCCCTGAGTGTATGGGCTGTACCCCCCTGATGGTGGCCCTGCCCGCCGAACTGCCTGTGCCCGCTAAGCCTGACTCGCTTGCCCCACTGCATCTTCTATTTGTCTGGCTCTGATGGGGCCCCAGGTGAACCAGGGGTGCCCGCTCAGTAAGATGGCCCTGCCACTACAGACCTGTTGAAGAAGCTCATTGGAGGGCGTAATGCATACAGGTGTGAAGTGCCGCAATTTAGGACGTCTTTTCCATTCACATCAAAGTTGATGATATGCTTGTTTGTCACATATTTATGTGAATATTTTTAATCCCTATGTTAAGTTTTAAATAAATGTCAATAGCAGAGAGCACTATAGTTTGCCTTTGTCATTATATGGCCACACATGACTGATTGAGATCACAAGGGGACGTCTTCACTGCCCAGAGATACCAGGAGGAGGACTTGTGTTCCTGGGGTGTCCCAAGAGAGAGATCATCAGGCATATGTGACTCTGTAGTGAGGTCTACATTCGGAGAGTTGAGGAGGAGGTCGGTGTAGCCCAGGAACACCAGAAGGAGGATTTGGTTTTTCCCGTGGTATCCTGAGTAATATAACAACAGGTGTGCATGACTCTGTAGTGGGGTCAACTTTTGGAGGTGAACAAGCATTCCAGCTAGAGGTGGTGGTCACTGAAGTCACTGGATGTTATGAACTGTCATCTAAAGTTGCACAATGGTGGAATTTGCTTATTATGAGGACTTCGTTTTTTAATAATTTTTATTTTTGGTTGCGCTACACTTGAATTTGTTTGAAAGTTTAGTAATAAGAGTCACATGTGGATACACTCTGAGAGGTGTTGCCAGCATTCACGTTAAGCCCATCAGTAGGCTAACACACTGAATTATTGAGTATTACTTAATATCTTAATAGCTATTTTACAATATTTTCCATTATTATTGAGTTTGAATATTGCCCTGAATATATATTTTCTTCAATATTTAAGTGTATGTCTATACAAAAATACCCAAACATTCAGTACAGTACTAAAATACATGTACATTTTGCCACAATCACACGGGTTGATTTATTAAAACTGGAAAGTGCAAAATCTGGTGCAGCTGTGCATTGGTAAAAAATCAGCTTCTAACTTCAATTTGTTCAATTAAGCTTTGAAAAAAAACCTGGAAGCTGATTGGTTTCTATGCAGAGCTGCACCGGATTTTGCACTCTCTGGTTTAAGGCTCCATTCACATCTTAGCATTCCGAATCGTGGACGAAAGAGCTGCGATTCTGCCTGCAATTCGAAATAGCAGCAAATCGCAGGACGCCTGTGCGATCCCTGTTACTTCCAATTGCACAATGATTGTGGCGTGATTTTGCTGCAATTCGGTAAACGACAATTGTGGTAAAATCGCGCAAACAGAATCGCAGGACACCCATCGTCAAAAAGAAGTTCTTGTACTTTTTTTGGGCGACAGACGTCCCGTGATTCTTTTTGCATGATTTTACAGCAAATGGTCGGGCAACAATCGCGGCAAAATCGCGCCGTGATCGGGGTGCTATTGGAAGTGACAGGGATTCCAAGGGCGTCCCACGATTTGCCGATATTTTGAATCACGAGCAGAATCGCCAAGATCCCGCTCACGATTTGGAATGCGAAGATGTGAATGCTCCGGAGCCTTAGTAAATCAACCCCAGTGCATCTACTATACTGAATTCCCAAGCAGTAATTTTCAGCTCAAACAGTCAATTAGGAGCACTCTTTCTTGTTTCTTGTAGAATGATCAGGCATGTTTCTGTACTTGCAACATTTTGAAGGATACAAAATATGGGACAATGTGCATGTATATGAGAAATATACTGAATATATATATACATTTTTTTTTATTTTGTCCAGACATACACTTTAACGCATTCCCACTCGCAATGTAAATTAGCATCCTCTAGGCAAGTTCCCCAATGCCAGGAGTACATTATTTAAACTATTTTTCTTGCAGCTGCAGCCCCCGCGAAGATCACTCTAACCTCCAGAGACAGCTTATTAAATGAAAATTGTCTGGGCTGTTCTCAACTATTCTTATCCTTCACATTTTATTTGTAAATTTTAAAACAGCCTTTCTCAAACTTTATAACATGGAGGAGCCTTTGATATAACTTTCCAGTCTTTTGGTGAGCCCCTGTTAATATTTACTATTTCTACAGCACCCAGTAGCTCCTTACAGAAAACTGAAATGATCAAATTCATGTCAGTGATTATTGCTCATTGCTTAAAGTGTTACTAAACCCACAACTGTAAAATCTGTCTGTATATGCAGCATAGCATGCTTGTTATACTCACTGTGGAACTTTAGGGGTTAATCATCTGCATTGTGTAAAAAGGCTGTTTGATCCTGTATGCATAGATCCTTCCCTCCTGCACTGTCTATCTGGGGAAAGCCAGCTATTACAGGCTGAGTAGCCAACCTGCACATGCCAAGGTGTGTCTTTTATGCTGGAGAGAATAATTACTTGTTGATCAGAGCTAGCCAGGTCACATGATATTGGCATCACACATGTGGGCGTGTATACAGGCTGAAGTGGAAATCTCCTCCTGGACTCTCAGCACTGGAAAACTGTGCAGTCTATCACTAACTGCGGTATACAGATCAGCCAAAATTGTATACTGTATAGTGGCAATATTTTAATGTAAAAAGAAGATTTATAAGCTGTGGGTACTGTGGGGGGGGGGGGGGGGGCAGATGAGCTATTTTCATATTACCGAGTTTAGTAACACTTTAAGGAACCCTTAGCAAACTTCAGAGGAACCCTAGGGTTCCATGTAACTGTAGTTGAGAAAGCTGCTTTAGAAAATATAAACTGCAGGTTGAATAGTTCTAAAAAGTAGCAAACGTTTTTCTTACGTACTGGTTTTCATAAATGATGATAACTGTGTCACAAGTCTACTGATAAGTCACAAAGTTAAACAATTTCCTAATTTTTTTCTAACATTATCAGAACACAAACCATATCACAAAACAAAAAGATAACAGGAAAACATTTCCAAAGTGAAACATCTTTCATAACTGATAAAATTAATATTTTACTGTCAGATTTAACATGTATGTTATGTATATATAGATATATATATATAATTTTGTATTTTTAGGTACAGTAAATATCTCCTAAACGTGCATCGGGTACCAGAAATGAGGGCTTTTACTTATCTTTTGCCTCACTCTCCCGGCAGCTGGCACTCACCTCTTCTATCTGACCCTCTGGGTTGTGGGCAAGCACTTGGCATGATCAGTTACAATACAGAAAGCAGAGTTGCGGCAGGGCCTGCTGGGACAGGCACCTACAGTAAGTATACAGGCACCTTGTAGTGGGTGGTCTTGCTAGGTCCCCCACAAACTATTGATGATGTCATTACTACTTTTACAGGTTACTAACTAGTTTTTGAAAAAAGGCCTTTGGTGCACATAAAGTGGACATATATCCTTTGTGGTTATTGAGGAATATATTTAAATACATGTTTGAGGCAGGAGTTCATCTTTAAAATGTGTGCCTCAGTGTAGACCCATGATTAATCCAAGAACATAACAGGACATAATAACATGCATTGTGGCACACCACAAGTGACTGGTCTCTGTTTTGATTGCACACCATTTGAAATTGGAACACTGAAACCTGGATAACTACAACCATTTCCCTAGATTCTCTTCTGCTCTTATAACTCACCTCTACTTCTATTTTAGTCACATCTATTTTTTTGGAGGAGCCTCTTTCAGTTTTACAGAATATTATATCCTCATCAGGCCATTCTGTTATATTCCGCACTTTACAGGTTAAGTTAGAATTAATAAAAACTTGAATCTCATCAACTCGAATGTGCAGTTCATCCTTTTCTTTCTGTTAAAATAATTATATTAACATTGTTTACTATGGTATGTTTTTTGAAGAGATGTTCTAAGGAAGTTGTTACATGAGAATAAAGGCAATGCAGATATCAGAAAAATTGAATGATTAAATTAAGGGAAATGTTAGTTTATCATCTCATAAATCTAAATAAATCAGTCCCATTGTCATTTCTTTGAATACAGCCACACATGGAACAGAAATATATTTCCAATATATTTAGATTTTTTCTATTATATATGTGACATACTGTATATGTACAATATAATGTACATTCTGTATATGTCACATAAATCATTTTTTCTTTCCTGAATATATTGGAAATATATTTCTCTTCCATGTGCGGTAGCTCATGAAAAAATACTCTGTATTACAAAAAAAAATAGTTTGTTCTTCTACAACACATTTATAGAGGGATTTGGCTGATAGAGGTAGCACTGTTGCTGACAAAAGGCTTTTCAATGCAGCCTGGTCTTAATTTCTATATGGCCACAGAGACCAAAGGTCCAGGAGCATCTCCTAACCACCAACCACCCACCACCCACACATAAACCTGCAGACAGTCAAGTTTTCTTGTGTATAAAAAAAGGTTCCAGAACTGTTTGCTGGTCAATACAATCTGACTGGGTCTTTACTGCCACTGTCTCTGAACATACTATCAGGGAAATTAGTCAAAACTGGAATAGACAGAATCTAGAGCAGTTGTTCATTGCAACCAATCATCTTCTATCTCCAATTTGTTCAGTTAAGCTTTGAAAATTAAAGATAGAAGCTGATTGGGTGCCATGCACAGCTGCTCTAGATTCTGTCGTCTCCAAATTTGATAAATTATCCTTTGTGTGTTTTTTTTGTGTGGTTTGCAAAAGTTTCTTATCTCTCCTAGGGGCTTTTCCAAGGGAGGACTCACGGGAGGCAGGAGGACATTTGCCCCTCAGGCCAGTACTAATAGGATATGTTTGGCTGGTGGCAGAGATACTTTGCTATTCAGATATGATCAGAGCAGGACCCACAGTCAGTGACACTAGGTATTTTATGGCTACCTGCCCTCCATTCTGACCTGCAGTCACAGGATGTGGCAGAGGGAAGTCTTCAAGCACTTTATTGAAGTGTTATAGCTGTGTGACCAAATGCCAAGAGGTCAAATAAAGGTAATGCTTGAGGACGTGAAAAGGTGTGTCACAATAAGCAATGTCGTTTAGGAACATCCACCTTTCACCATGTCTTTCAATGAATGCAAAACCATGGCACAATTTGCATGGTACACTTTCAATAACCCACAGAAATATGTAAGGGACACCTGGCTGTATTTGCATCCCAAGGCCAAAGGTCCCCAGTCCTCCACTGGTCCGTTCTGGATGTACTGATGCTGCGGTAGACAGTTGTCTCCTTTAGCCTCTCTGCCCCCAGCATGCCTTATATGAATGTGAAATCTGATCTTGTTAGTGATATACCAAGTCTAGCCAGCTGAGTTGGATGGGGGATGTTGGAAAAAGACAGCTGGCCTAGGAGGCATAAAACATAAATCTAAATTCACATCTATCTGTTACGGCATTGTGCACTAAAACCCATGATTTAACATGGATTACCTCAATTAACGGTAATATGCTGTATATGTGCATTGTCATTCATTTTCAATATACATACTGTATATGGTAAGAAAATAATGCACTGATAGTAAAATGTTTGGTCTTGCAGTGCATTGGAAAAAATAGTGCAGATGCATTACTGTCAAATGGTGTAAATTGGCCCTCAATATGACCCTGAGAACTAAGCTTCTACCCCTTGGAAGGTTAACAATTAAATTAACATACATTACCACTGCTGCAGCCTCCAGACAGTTCCCACATAACCTTTCCAGTGGGCAAATATTAAATAGCACTAGTCTATAGTTGACAGTCCAGTGAACAAATATATTTTACAGCTTATTAAGTGAAAATGGTCTAAGCTGTTCTCAACTATTCTAATTCTTCACGTTTTATTAATAAATTTTAGAACAGCCAAACTCAAACGTTCTAACATGGAGGAACCCTTGAAAAAACGTTTCAGTCTCAGGGAACCCCTGGTAATAATTACTATTTCTACAGCTCACAGTAGCTCCTTAGAGATAGCTGAAAAGATCATTCTTGTCAGTGGTTATTGCTCATTACTTAACCACTTAGCAACCACCCCACGTACATTTACTGCAGCAGGGTGGCTGCTGTGCGCTGGATCACGTATCTGGTAAGTGATCAGCGCTCTCGGGTAAGGCGTGTATGCGCACTCCCACCCCCCCAGCTGTGCTGTGATTTGTTACAGCACAAGCCAATCAGGGGGCAAGGTCCATAAAGACATGGAAGAGCAAGTCTTGACCTCAACCCGATAGAACACGTTTGGGATGAATTTGAGCAGAGACTGCAAGCCGAGCCTTCTTGTCCACATCAGTGCCTGACTTTACAAATGGGCAACTAGAAGAATGGTCAAACATTCCCATGGACACACTCCTAATCCTTGTGATCAGCCTTCCCAGAAAAGTTGAAGCTTTTATAGCTGCAAAGGGAGGGCCAACCCAATATTGAACCCTATAAACTAAGACTAGGGAAGTTCATGTGCGTGTAAAGACAGACATACCAATACTGTATATACCAATATAAATACGTATATTGCTTTGCAAAAGTTGTGAAAAAATGCTGTACATTAAGAATGCTTTCAGAAACCGAAGTGTTGGCCATACATTATTCAATTTCCTTTTACATTTTAACTTTAGATTTACCAAAACCATACTGTATAATATGAGGTCAAACCTAAATACGTTCAATTTGTATGCAATCTAGCAGGCCCTTGCACTACATAGTTTAAGGTAAAGCTAAAGGAAATTGAACAAGAAAACTGTATAATGTATGGCCAGCCTTAATACCTTATTTTTATCAATTAACAAAATGTAAAGTAAATGAATTGAACAGACGTGCAAATCAAATCAATATTTGGTGTGACCACCCTTTGCCTTCAAAATAGCATACATTTTTCTAGGTACACTTGCACAAAGTTTTTGACGGGACTCAGTAGGTAGGTTGTTCCAAACATCTTGGAGAGAACTAACCACAGATCTTCTGTGGGTGTAGGGTGCCTCAAATCCTTCTGTCTCTTCATGTAATGCCAGACAGACTTGATGATGTTGAGATCAGGGCTCTGTGACCAAATTATCACTTTAAGGACTCCTTATTGTTCTTTACACTGAAGATAGTTCTTAATGACTTTGGCTATATGTGTGTGGTTGTTGTCCTGCTGTGGAAAAAATTTGGAGCCAATCACCCTGCTCCCCTGATGGTATGGCATGATGGATAAGTATCTGCCTGTATTTCTCAGCATTGAGGACGCCATTGATCCTGACCAAATCCCCAACTCTATTTTTTTATAGAAATGAAGCCCCAGAATTGCAAGGAACCTCCACCACACTTCACTGTTGCCTGCAGACACCCATTAATGTACAGCTCTCCAGCCCTTCAGCAAAAAAACTGCTTTTTGCTATAACCAAATATTTCAACTTTTGACTCATCAGTCCAGAGACCCTGCTGCCATTTTTCCCATGTTTTGTGCATAGTTGAGTCTTAACCTGGTTTCCATGTCAGAGGTATGGCTTTTTGGCTGCAATTCTTCCATGCATGACACCAGCCTAAAATTTTGTACAGTACTGCATATACTGAGAATATTATTACAATAAACATCCCCTTTTTTCTTTTTAGAGAATGCAAGATAAAGATATGAATCACCTTAATACACCCACATTACAGCAGTGCAAATACCCAGGTTTGACAGGAACATAAACAGGAACCAGGGCAGAGAGAGCTTAACACTCGAGTAATGTAGAGCTGTGGCTTAGCACCCAAGGCTCTACCTATACCTAGAATGCCAGTTTTGGTACATCTGAATGTGTAAACAGCCAAGTATAAATTGTTCAGCAAAAAAACTTAGTTCAACATTTTTTAAATGAAACTATAGGGATACTACCAAACAGTATACAAATATGTATCACTTTAAAAGCAAAATACTTGCCTTTATACTAAGTTCAATGGCATCACCGACATCAATTGCAGTAAAAGTTGTGAACACAGGATCTGGCTTTGAATGTACAATCCCACATTTTACAATATTTCCTTCAACATGAATATTAATGTCGAGAATTTGGATGGTTTCACTTAGTGGCTCAGCTATAAAATAGCAGTGTGCATTGTTCTCCTGACATATAATGTCCTGTAGAATGCAGAACAAACATTTCTTAATATTAAGTAAAATACATAGAAAGTACATTTAATAAAGTATATTTTTGTGGCAGCACAGGGGCATTTTGTATATAATTTGTACATTTGGCAAGCATGTGTGTTTTGAAATTCTGCTGTAAATATAAGCTCCAAGCTACGATTACTTTGCAGTGAACCCTATTATTTTGGCATATTACCAAGCCAAGCAAAAATCCCCCTTAATATGGTTATAATCAGGCAGGTACTTCTTGTGTGCAGCCTTTAAATAGTTGGACTATTCATATAGAAAATACAAGCTCTTTGTGATAGCAAACAAAGTTCCTCATTTGCTATCTTTAGCAATGCTGTGTACAGAAGTCTTTCTTTTTGGATGATCTTCTCATGAAGCCATGATCCTGAATCTCATTAAATAGAGTTTTAATGAGATCTGTAATATATATTTTTTAATAAGAAAAATAAGAAAGTGGCTTATGAACCAGGTGTGACTGTCTTCTTTGTTACTGCATAGGGTTAAGTCAAACTCTAGACAAAACGTATTATTAATGTGGTTTGTGTTCCCAATGGGCAAATTTCACCTCACTGAGAAGTCTCTCCTCCAGGAATAAGGACTGCTTTACAATACATTTTATTTTGGGAAGGATTAGAGCCAATGTAAAGTTATTAGTGTTAGGCTTCTGTTCCTGTGACAGCCACTCCCCCCATTTCTTGTCCTGCTGTCCAAAACCAAAAAAAAAAAAACGGTCACAGTCTGATAGAAAAATGCTACACTGTACACTAAGGGCAAAATGTCAAAGAGAAATTATTAATTTTGTGTAGGGTTGGATTTTTATTTTTGAGGTTTTTTTTAAACAAAATATTATAGCCTGTAACTATGACCTTGACCAATAAGGCAATATTCTGCATAGGTGACCTGTGGTGGCCAATCAGATTTCATCTTTAATTCCCTGAAAAATGTAACCAGGGATCTGATGAATCAATTTGGGCAACAGGTCCATTTTTCTTTTCTCCATTATTTTGGAAATAGGCCCTAGTTGTGTTCTTTGCATACTGTGATTTTCATTTAAAAAACACAGTGGTAAAAAGATTTCTTTGCCCTTTATGAAGCCCCTGAAATGAACAAGTGTATGCCTTAGATCAACTAATAATGTTTAAGAATGTTGCTAAAGTGCATGCACCGGTATCTTTGGAAACCTCCGAACAGCTTTGGCATACTTCGTTTCATCCAACATAACAATGTTTGAGCCTTTTTTGGCCCTAGGTTTGGGAATTGGGTTGTTAACTGACAGGGGCATGGCTCAGCTGTGGCAGAGATTTGATGGTTAGTGCCAAGTCAATGAAGCCAAGAAACTATTTGAAGGACTTGAATGTTACTTGGTGACACCTTTAGGTTTGCAAACAGGTTATTAGTTTAAATGCTTAATACAGATGAAATTCAGTGCACTTTAAGTTCACTTTAAGTTAATCCCAGGAGAAGGTTTCTGATCAGTAACAGTTATACACTCAAAGTTCTTTTATCACCCATCATAGGCATCAGTTATTCCATACTCCTCAAAGCACAGATACCAATTGTTCTTATTTTGGAAGGACAGTGCTGAGTTTTTTTCCCCAAAAAGTATGATGCTTAGTGCTTAGCTGAGAAGTAAAAAGGTGATAAGCTGTGGCGCCAACCTAATAAATTTTAACATATACCAACTGTATTGAAAGTCATTTGTGAAAAGATGCAGCTGCTCCTTTAAGTAAAAAAACACTTGGAAAACATAAATGACAGCCAAAAGGTAGGTGCTACTTCTGTAAACCTAAAATATTAAAGCATAGCAACAAATATAATCTTTAAGCAAATCAGCTGACATCACTTCCAGTTTCTTCTTGAGTACACTTCCAGCTGTTGGAACGAACCCTGGCTGGAGACATAGTACAGGGCTGTTTATGTTGGTGCTAACTCTAGCACCATTTATGTAAGTGCACATTTAGCTGTTTTTATTGCAATTACTTATATTAAAGATACTGCACTATGACAGGATACATTAGAAGCAAAAGCATGACATGAATTTAATGTCAAAAATGTAAAAAAGATATCAGTTTTTCTAAGATCATAGCTATGTTGGCCACCCTTCTTCCAGCCTTGTAGACAGGTTAGGAAGGTTCTGGGTTTTCAGGTTTTGGGAAACTTGTCTTCAGCTTACAGCAGCGGTTCTCAACCTGGGGGTTGCGACCCCCTGGGGGGTCAATTGCCGATTCGCCAGGGGGTCGCGAATGTTGGCCGAGACAGACCCGAAGTTACTGCCGGAGTCTGTCCGTCTCGGCCAGCGAGATGTCACTTCCTGTAGAGGAGAGACCGCATGGAAGTGACGTTCCGTCGCCGCTATCTTGGTACTTTCGTCCGCAGTAAGGCTACACTTAGAAGTCGGCAAGTGGACATCTTTTTACACCCACCAAAGTCCGCTTGCTGTGGACGAGTGTACCAAGAGGGCGGCGACGAAACGTCACTTGCAGAAGCTGAAGAACAGCTGTGATTTTTGGTAAGTCAGACACAGTAATTATAAAAGCATTTTGCGCTGTGTTTCACCAGGGCAATCAAGACATAGATTTTTTAAAAGTAAATGCTGACATGACAAAATTTTTTTTATTATGGAACAATACATATCATTACTATATAAACATCCCAGTTGGTTCCTCAAAAGTGGTTATTCCGTGCCAGTGCTAGATACATGTTTGGGTGCTATACATTTTGTATCTAGCACTGGCACGGAATAACCACTTTTGAGGAACCAACCGGGACGTTTATATATAAATCAGTGGTGGGGGCGCAAACAAACTGAAAAAAATCTAAAAAAAAACCCATTAAAACGCCGCCACTGTGCCATGAAAAGCAGCTACTGTGCCCATCAATTCTTGCCACTGTGCCAGCAACGCCGCCACTGTGCCATCAAATGCAGCCACTGTGCCCATCAATTGTCGCCACTTTGCCAGCAAACGCCGCCACTGTGCCATCAAATGTAGCCACTGTGTCCATCAATTGTCGCCACTGTGCCATCAAACGCTGCCACTGTGCCCTTTAATTGTTGCCACTGTGCCAAACGCAGCCACTGTGCCCATCAATTGTTGCCACTGTGCCAGCAACGCCACCACTGTGCCATCAAATGCAGCCACGGTGCCCATCAATTGTCACCACTGTGCCAGCTAACGCCGCCACTGTGCCATCAAATGCAGCCACTGTGCCCATCAATTGTCGCCACTGTGCCATCAAACGCAGCCACTGTGCCCTTTAATTGTTGCCACTGTGCCAAACGCAGCCAATGTGCCCATCAATTGTCGCCACTGTGCCAGCAAACATCGCCACTGTGCAGCCACTGTGCCCATCAATTGTCACCACTGTGCTCATCAATTGTCGCCACTGTGCCAGCAAACGCCGCCACTGTGCCAGCAAACGTGACCAACAAAAATAATTTTACTGTTAGGGGTCCCCACAACTTGGGAAATTTTATCAAGGGGTCACGGCACTAGAGGGTTGAGAACCACTGGCTTACAGGGAAAGATTCAAGAAATGAAAACACTTTGCTGTTCTAATGTTCATCTGGTAATTAGCAACATCAACGTCTACTCTTTAAGTACATAGTAACCATTACTCAAAAGGGTAACAGAAAGTGCAGGACAGGACCCCCTATAAATATAGGAACTGATACAAAATTGCATCAGATCAAGACCACAAAAGCTTCAAGTTTGTAAAACATTGTGTAATGTCGCGTACACACGATCGGGATTTTGGTCTGAAAAAGATATGATGGCTTTTCCGACGGGATTCCGCTCAAGTTGGCCTTGCATACACACGGTCACACAAAAGTTCGCTGAACTTTCGACCGTCAAGAACACAGTGACGTACAACACTACGACGAGCTGAGAAAATGAAGCTCTATGCTTCTGAGCCGAATTGTTTCTGAGCATGCGTAGGAATTTTGCGTGTCGGAATTGCTACAGACGATCGCATTTTCGGATAGGAACTTTTTCCGAACGGAAAAATTGAGAACATGCTCTCAATCTTTTGCTGGCTGGAATTCGGCCAGCAAAAGTCCAATGGAGCATACACACGGTCGCGTTTTCCGACCAAAAGCTCTCATCGGTCTTTTGCTGGCCAAATTTCCGATCGCGTGTACGCAGCATAAGACCTGGAAGCAAATTTTGATGTTTGGTTTGTACTTACTTTGTGAAAAGTGTTTCCTTTTATACTAAATTTATCCACAAGATCCAGGTTTTTTCCAGACAGTGATAGATTTCGACCACCGCTAAACAGAAAATATACAGACATAAGTCACAATGTACCAAGAACAAAATGTAGAACTGTTTCTTTGAACTGAAAACCATACATTATTGTGATTCTAAATGTACTTGGCTCTGCCTCTACTCTCTCCTCATGGGCTGTGATTGATAGCGAAGAGAGCCAATGGCTCCCATTGTTGCCTCTCTGTCCAGTGAGGAGAGAGAGAGCAGAGAGAGATGCTGCTCTTGGGCACAGCGCTGGATCGAGAGGGGGTTCAGGTAAGTAATAGGGGTGGGAGGAGCTGCACACAGAAGGTTCTTTACTTTAACCACATGCCGACCAGCCGCCGCAGTTGTACTGCGACAGAATGGCATGGCTGGGCGAAACGACATTATGTAACGTCGCTTCACCCTGTGGCCACTAGGGGCGCGCTCACGTCCCCTGCTCGCCCACGGAGCCGATGCAGTGCCGGGCGGTCGCGATCACCGCCGGGCTCCCGCAATCGCTCGGGGCACACAGAGAACCGGGACTTGTGTGTGTAAACACACAGTTTCTGGTTCTCTGAGAGGAGAAGTCACAGATCGTCTGTTCATACAGAGTATGAACAGCGATCTATCTCTTCCTCTACACAGTCCCCTCCCCCCTTCAGTTAGAACACACACTAGGGAACACATTAACCCCTTGATTGCCCCCTAGTGGTTAACCCCTTCCCTACCAGTGTCATTTTTACAGTAATCAATGCATTTTTATAGCGCTGGTCACTGTAAAAATGCCAATGGTCCCAAAAATGTGTCAAAATTGTCCGATGTGTCCACCATAATGTCACAGTCCCGATAAAAATCGCATATTGCCGCCATTACTAGTAAAAAAAATAAATAAATAATAAAAATGCCGTAAAACTATCCCCTATTTTGTAGACTCTATAACTTTTGCGCAAACCAATCAATATACACTTATTGCGATTTTTTTTTACCAAAAATATGTAGAAGAATACATATCGGCTTATACTGAGGAAAAAATGTGTTTTTTTATATATTTTTGGGGGATATTTATTATAGCAAAAAGTAAAACATATTAAATTTTTTTCAAAATTGTCACTCTTTTTTTGTTTATAGCGCAAAAAAGAAAAACCGCAGAGGTGATCAAATACCGCCAAAAGAAAGCTCTATTTGTGGGAAAAAAAGGACCTCAATTTTGTTTGGGTGCACTGTCGCACGACCGCGCAATTGTCAGTTAAAGTGACGCAGTCGCAATCGCAAAAAGTGCTCTGGTCAGGAAGGGGGTAAACTCTTCCAGAGCTGAAGCGGTTAATGTAGAGAATGCATTAAGGTAAAAAAAACCTTCTGCCTTTAGAACCACTTTAATTTGTGATAAATCCTTTATTAAAATATTGACCTGGCCACATAATTTGGTCTTAAATGTTCCCTCTCTACCTTTAGCCCAGGTTCACACTGATGCAATGTGGGAAACCCAGCGAATCCTGTGTGTTTCCCACACGGCATTGAAACCGCACAGCGGAAAGAAGGAGAGAGCACAGCCCATACCTCCCTGCTCTCTTCTCTTCCTCAGAATTGGCTCTCTACTTCAGTGACACTGCTGGCAGTATGCCTTACATAAGTGGGTAAATCATTGTTCCTCCTCTATTATTATTTTTTTTCCTCCTTGAAAGCCTGACATGTACCCCCAGGGGTACTCACACCCAGGTTAGGAGCCACTGATGTAGAATATTGCAGTGACACCAATAACTCCTCTTTGCACCAAATTAAATCAAATTATTTTCTATTTTCTCAACACTGTTGATCGTTAGCTCTGCTAAAGCATGCAAACTATTGCAACATTTGGTAGTCAGTCATCATTTATATATTGCTGCGTTTTTGAGAGATATGGCTGATATGTTAGTGAGGTTTCCAGCTGATCATTTTAGAATAATGTCTAAACCTAAACTGGGGTGGGCTTAGAAACAGACAATTGTATCCTAGTATAGATTTTTTTTTAAATTGAAGCTAAGGATAAACAAGCAGAAATTAAAATAAAACCACAATGCTTAGCCTGATAATTTTTACCTGAGCCACACAACATTTGGATGATTCACAGAACATGTGGGCAGTGATTCATAAAAGATGTTTGGGCCTTGTTGACACCTCCCTTCACATTGAACACATAATTGCTTGACTTCCTTGGCATTTGGCAGAGAGATAAAAGCATGTGTGTCATTCCAGTGTCCTTCTTTTTTGATTTGAACTCTAACAATGAAAACAGTAAATGTATTTGCAACTATACATCAGAAAAAAAAAAACACTTAAACACTCAGTTGAAACATACAGTATATAAGTGAATCCAAATACTCATTATTCTGCTCAGCCAGTCTTTTAATCTATACATCCCTGCCTGCCATCACAGTAATGTCTGTGATTTCACATTTCCCTTCTTCAGGAAACCAATACAGTTTGACCTCAGCTACCTGATTGGACAATGAAGTAGAAGCATCACAATGATGAGGTTAATCTTAAGTCCTCAGCTCGCTGATTGGACAATGATGGAGAAGCATCACAATGATGAGGTTATCCCTAAGTCATTCTTGTGCTCTTCCATCTTGTAAACATTTTTAAAATGGGGCAAGCACAACTGGTAAAGGCAGTGGTAAACCATGCAAGAGACAAAGAAATCCAAGAACAACCCAAGCAGCTTTCATTCAGAAAAATTCCCATTGTCTGAACCAGTGGGTATACATATATTGTTTCTTGACTAATAGAGTTCCTCAACACAAAGAGTATGTGTGCCTATTTTGGCATTCTGCAAGTAGTGTTCTCAGAAAAAATTTGATTATATTTAACTCTATGGGTATGGGTGTTAACATATCATCAATCAGAACTAAGAATGCCATAAAGTAATATGCAGTTCATGAGGAAGACCAATGACAAATACAGTACCTCCAGGTGCTTGTATGCATTGACCCCTTTATATTTTGTTTATGGTGTTTTTGCATTACTATAACATTAATTTCCCCAGGAGCATAGCATGAATTCTATGTTGAAAATGACATAAGGCTTCACATTTTGAAATGATAAAAGAACATACAATAAAATAACAAATTAAAAACCATTTAATTTAAATTAAACACATCTGTATATAAGTAGGAGTCATAAGTTAGTCACAAGTTGTGCGATTCTGTCATACATTATTAAAAAAAAAAGTCAAGAATAGGTGTTTGTAAGAATCTAAATATCTGCTATTCAGTTGTGCTTGCCTTTCTTTCTTTGGTAGCAGTAATAATACTTTAAGTCACTGACATAAAATAAGTATAATCTGACTGTTATAATGTTTGTACATGCTGTAGCTCAGTGTCAAGAAAATAGTGAAGCTATGTGTCAATACAGTATCTCACAAAAGTACACCCCTCACATTTTTGTAAATATTTTATTATATCTTTTCATGTGACAACACTGAAGAAATGACACTTTGCTACAATGTAAAGTAGTGAGTGTACAGCTTGTATAACAGTATACATTTGCTATCTCCTCAAAATAACTCAACACACAGCCATTAATGTCTAAACCACTGGCAACAAAAATGAGTACACCCCTAAGTGAAAATGTCCAAATTGGGCCCGATTAGCCATTTTCCCTCCCCAGTGTCATGTGAATAATTAGTGTTACAAGGTCTCAGGTGTGAATGGGGAGCAGGTGTGTTAAATTTGGTGTTATTGCTCTCACTCTCTCATACTGGTCACTGGAAGTTCAACATGGCACCTCATGGCAAAGAACTCGCTGAGGATCTGAAAAAAAAGAATTGTTGCTCTACATAAAGATGGCCTAGGCTATAAGAAGATTGCCAAGACCCTGAAACAGAGCTGTAGCACGATGGCCAAGCCCATACAGCAGTTTAACAGGGCAGGTTCCACTCAGAACAGGCCTCGCCATGGTCGACCAAAGATGTTGAGTGCACGTGCTCAGCGTCATATCCAGAGATTGTCTTTTGGAAATAGACGTATAAGTGCTGCCAGCATTGCTGCAGAGGTTGAAGGGGTGGGGGGTCAGCCTGTCAGTGCTCAGACCATATGCCGCACACTGCATCAAATTGGTCTGCATGGCTGTCTGTGACATACTGAAGCAGAGCATGATCCTCTCCCTTCGGAGACTGGGCTACAGGGCAGTATTCCAACATAATGACCCCAAACACACCTCCAAGACAACCACTGCCTTGCTAAAGAAGCTGAGGGTAAAGGTGATGGATTAGCCAAGCATGTCTCCAGACCTAAACCCTACTGAGCATCTGTGGGGCATCCTCAAATAGAAGGTGGAAGAGTGCAAGGTCTCTAACATCCACCAACTCCGTGATGTCATCATGGAGGAGTGGAAGAGGACTCCAGTGGCAACCTGTGAAGCTCTGGTAAACTCCATGCCCAAGAATGTTAAGGCAGTGCTGGAAAATAATGGTGGCCACACAAAATATTGACCCTTTGGGCCCAATTTGGACATTTTCACTTAGGGGTGTACTCACTTTTGTTGCCAGCATAGACATTAATGGCTGCGTGTCGAGTTATTTTGAGGGGACAGCAAATTTACACTGTTATACAAGCTGTACACTCACTACTTTACAGTGTAACAAAGTGTTATTTCTTCAGTGATGTCACATGAAAAGATATAATAAAATATTTACAAAAATGTGAGGGGTGTACTCACTTTTGTGAGATACTGTATATACCACCAGGCACTTAGCAAAATGGTGCCCATCTGCACACTGCCTCAGCATATAGTGAGCTCCTCCTTGTAAAAAATGGCTTCTGCTTGGAATCCTACCCATGGGAGAACCCCCTGTAACCAGGCCCGGATTTACTCCCTTTGCCGCCCCAAGGCCAGGTCCTTCAATGCCGCCCCACACACACACACACACCACTATTCTTGTCCTTTATCCATGACTGCTACAATAAATCAATTAAAAACATATCTCCACACACGAGAACAGTGAAAATAACTGGCATTAATTGTACAGACTAAAAATACTTCAGGGTAAGCGCGCGAGGAGTAAGGATTTTTTGCGGGCAATTTTTCAGGGCAATGGCTGGTGTTAGTGCTTCAATCATCCCCGGCACCATGGTTGTTATGGTGTCAGGATGATTGAAACACATTACTTCTATCATTACATTGTTATGTAAAATTAAATAGTTCAACTCACCATAATGCAGAATCATTGGGAGCCCTGAGCATGTCACTTGCCACTATGCCTGCCACCAGATGGAGATGTCACTTGCCACGCTGTCTGTCACCAGATGGGGATGTCACTTGCCACTATGTCTGCCACCAGATGGAGATGTCACTTGCCACGCTGCCACCATATGGAGATGTCACTTGCCACGCTGCCACCAGATGGAGATGTCACTTGCCACGCTGCCTGCCACCAGATGGGGATGTCACTTGCCATGCTGCCACCAGATGGAGATGTCACTTGCCACGCTGCCACCAGATGGAGATGTCACTTGCCACGCTGCCTGCCACCAGATGGAGATATCACTAGCCACGCTGCCTGCCACCAGATGGAGATGTCACTTGCCACGCTGCCTGCCACCAGATGGAGATGTCACTTGCCACACTGCTTGCCTGCCACCAGAAGGAGATGTCACTTGCCACACTGCCTGGCTGCCACCAGATGGAGATGTCACTTGCCACGCTGCCACCAGATGGAGATGTCACTTGCCACGCTGCCACCAGATGGAGATGTCACTTGCCACGCTGCCTGGCTGCCACCAGATGTTGATGTCACTTGACACGCTGCCTGGCTGCCACCAGATGGAGGAGGGGGGGAACAGCGGTGCGGGCAATGAGAGATGTCATCTCTCTCCCCCGCCGCCGCACCGCTGACATTACTTCTCGATCTTTTCAAAAATGGTGCCGGGCCGCGCAATCACGCTACTGCGCATGCGCCGCCCAGCCGAGCACGTACGAGCTTTCCTGAGCCTGGCCGGCTTCGGAACGGCGCATGCACAGTAGTGGGCGGCTCGCGGCATCTTTTCTAAGGGCACCGATGCCCTTAATCGACTTTAACAGGCAGCCTGAAAGGGAGGGGTGGCCGCGAAGTCACCGCAGGAGCGGCGCCGCCCCTGCACCACTGCCGCCTCGAGGCCTGGCCTTGGTGGCCTTGTGGCAGATCTGGCCCTGCCTGTAACATGTTTCACCCAATAGCGGCTTAATTGTAAAGGTCTCTATTGTTAAACCCCTTTTGGGCAAAACATGTTACAGGAAGTTGTTCCATGGGTAAGAGACCAAGCTGAAGCAATTTTTTTCTAAGAGGAGCTCAGTATATGCTAAGGCAGTGCGTGGACAGGTGTAATTTTGTTGTAATCCTCAATGTGTCTAATAAGCCAGTATTTCAGCACCTACAAACATTGTGGCTATAACAGGCTGGCATAACTGTGACTGGCATAGCAGATTGGGGCATTTGAACAATATCTATTTTATTTGTTTTTTTGTCTCCTACCCATGGGAGAACCCCCTGTAACATGTTTCACCCAATAGGGGCTTAATTGTAGAGGTCTCTATGAATAAGCCCATATTGGGCGAAACATGTTAGAAGAGGTTGTCCCATGGGTTGAAGACCAACCTGAAGCAATTTTTTACTAAAAAGAGCATAGTATATGCCAAGGCAGTGTGCGGAAAGGTGTAATTTTGTTGTAGTCCTTGATGTGTCTGCCGAGCCAGTATTCAAGTACCCATAAACTTTGTGGCCATAACAGACTGGCATAACTGACTGGCATAGCAGATTGGGGCATTTGAGCGGTATCAGTTTCATTTGGTTTTTGGTCCACTAAGTCAGGTACTTAGTGTTTTTAGAAGTTTAGAAAAGCCAACGCCATGTTTATGTAATGACAGTTAAACTTTAAAGCCCAACCCCAGGCAAAATCAATTTTTTTCCTCATCCTGCCTTTCCACCTTCCTCTAATCCCGGTGTATATTTTTCCTAACTTGGTAAAGGCAGTTATACTCACCTAAGTCCCCCCCCCATTCATGCCCCACGCTAACGCCATTTCTGCCTTCTGGGACCACTAGTGTAGTGCCACAATTTAACTCTTTACGGCTGGTTCTATTTACTCCCCTCAGTGTTATGTTGATCCTCTTCTGGATCCAAAGAAGACCCCTTCCCTGGCTAGCCAATGGGAATTATCCATAGCAGTAGGCAGTGACGTGGACACCAGAAAGAAGGACTCTTCCAAAAAGTAGACAGAGGAGAAAGACCCGATGCTGGATAATAATGTGACCGTGGCCTAAAGCGGAACTATGCCCTTCTATCGTTTTCAGCCAAGGAAGCTGCTATCCTGGCCTCTGTTTGATCTTCAAATGCCAAATTCTTCGCATGTGGTCAGCTATGACCCCAGCCATATGATGGACACATGCCGTGAATGTAACTGTTTTTTGAAACTGCTAGGCCTCTTGTACACGTTACTCCTGTTTGAGCATCTACTTTTTAAGACTTTTTTTGTATGTATTTGCATGCATTTTCATGTATATTCGCTTGTGCAAATTTGCGCGCACATGCGAAAATGTATTCTCACGTTTTTTGCATGGTTTTGCATGCACGAGGCGTAAATTACTGTCCAAAAATGCAGGTTTTTATATTCTTTTTTTGTTACTGAAGAATGCACAGCTCTTGTTTATGCTGCTGTGTGCATAGGTACATTACTATTAATGGGTTGTATTTTAGCTCAGTAAAAAGCTTTTTCAAGCTGCAGTGTGCAAGGCCTTAAATAGATGGGTTTAGCTCTGCTTTAAGGTAAGTGAAAAACAAGAATTTGGGAATAATTTTGTTAAGTGGGGGGGGGGCTTACTTTGATCCTAGAGTTGGGCTTTAAATAAACTTTCAATGAAGGGCAGAGTTCGAACAGATCCAATGTGCAAACATGTTAATTGCATGCAACAGTCCACTGCAATTTGCCTGATAAGACATAGGACCAGTGGAAGAAATATTAAAAATGTGAAATTTTAAATGCCCTGATTGCTGAATAGTTTGCAGAAAAATGCTGGATCCTTATTTGTTGGCAAAAGATCTGCTCATGTATGTCCAGCATTGCATTTCACTAAACTATGTGGTGGTATAGAACAATGGACATGCTACAAAGTGTTTGGTGCGCTAACTTACTCCTGTGGTTTGCAGCTGCTGGTGCCTACTAAAAACAATCTTGTTAGATTCTTCAAATTCTCTCCAGTAATCAGAACATTCCTTTTTCCGGCATAGGTTATCCTATAAGGGGATACTGATTTAATCTTGACCTGGGTGCGAAAGAAAACATTATAAGCTACAGCCCTGGCACCTGGGAAGAAAAATCTGAATTAACACCTTTTCTCCAAAGTATATTGTGCTTATTTGGTTCTAATCAAATTTCAACCATTTAATAGCATGTGCATTTTGTTTGTTGAATCAAAAAAGTGACAATTCTAGTAAAAATATAAATGCAAAAAAGACAAGGTTCGGCATGTGCAAACATATTGTTGTACAGGGTGCCATGCATGGCTTCAGAAATGGGCACAGATGTTCATGGGATCCTCCAAAAACTAACAGGGGCATATGATAATTGTATGCCCCCCCTTCACTGTACTTTCCCACCATTCTTCTGCTGAAAAAAATCTGGAAAGAACACGATTTCTAATGAGTTGGTGCAAAACTCAGTGCAAGTGCAATGATGTGTAGCTGTTTCACAGGTTAAATACTATAGAAGGCAGCGTTCCTTCTTTTCCACTTGACTAGTAAAGGAATGGCACACAGTATCCAAAAGAGTAATGCCCCGTACACACGGTCGGATTTTCCGATGGAAAATGTCCGATCGGAGCGTGTTGTCGGAAATTCCGACCATGTGTGGGCTCCATCGGACATTTTCCATCGGATTTTCCGACACACAAAGTTGGAGAGCAGGAGATAAAATTTTCCGACAACAAAATCCGTTGTCGGAAATTCCGATCGTGTGTACACAAATCCGACGGACAAAGTGCCACGCATGCTCAGAATAAATAAAGAGATGAAAGCTATTGGCCACTGCCCCGTTTATAGTCCCGACGTACGTGTTTTACGTCACCGCGTTCAGAATGATCGGATTTTCCGACAACTTTGTGTGACCGTGTGTGTGCAAGACAAGTTTGAGCCAACATCCGTCGGAAAAAATTCTAGGATTTTGTTGTCGGAATGTCCGAACAAAGTCCGACCGTGTGTACGCCCTATAAGAATGTGGGTGGCCAATGAAGACATCAATCATACTTTCTAGCTAACAGTTTGCAAAGTAAGCGTCATATAATGATGAAGAGTTATCAAAATCCAATGACTACATCCTACTTAAAGGCATTTAGTCTGACTCAAATTGTCTAATGCCATACTTAAAGTGGAATTTTATTCAGAAAAATAGGTCCTGCTAGATTACTTCAAGTTGGCTCCCTTTGAAGGTATAGCTACAGTATGTAAAACATTAAAAAATAAGACAGTAATACACTGTCTGGCCCTGCTCTGCACATGCTCATTTGCTCTCCATTTTTGGAATTGTGTTGAAAATCTGAGCCTCTAGAGACCAATCTGCTGACAACCTACAGATTTACTGCTGCTCAGGAGCTCTGGGCTTTAACAAAATGGCAGCCCCAGGCAAGAAAAAAGTAGAAGCAATGCTGGTGGAAATTTACAGAACACAATAATTTTGGTAGCAAAATTACTAATGTGGAATGTATGTTCCTTGCTAAAAAAACATTATTTTCTATCAAGTTGTTTTGGATACAGTTCCACTTTAAGTAGAAGCAAGAGAAAATTGAGTACTGTCCGTGATACTTTTTTTATTTGCACTAACATACAATTTTTCAGGACAAGCTTTCGGGGTATGTCCCCTTCTTCAAGGTCCAAGTGAGTACTGCTTGGACCTTGAAGAAGGGGACATACCCCGAAAGCTTGCCCTGTATGTTAGTGCAAATAAAAAAAGTATCACGGACAGTACTCAATTTTCTCTGTCACAATTGCACTAATACGGCTACAATCAAATCAAGTAGAAGCAAGGGAAGATGACATAACACTTAAAGTTTAAGTTGACAACTTTACTATGGCAGCTAGAAGCAAAGTTACAATTTGGTTATGGTTCAGTTACCAGTACATAAGAGAGAGCTTGTTGATTGAAGAAGAGCTGGTCATGTGACTTTGACAAGTCTACATACTTGGACTCTCCCCCTGCCTATTTTTTCCATTTAGTTTTATGGTACTCCACCAACTTTGGACACCGCTGTACTTAAAAAAATGTGTGGCAGTTATCCTCTTTTTTGTCCTGGTGCCACAGGAATCATCCCAGTTTTGACACACTCATCAATAAAAACATACCTTGAGTTCTAATTTTTAATACAAGAGAAAATGTTTTAGACAAAGACAAGCTTTAGAGCTGAAACTGCAGCCCCCTCTCCTCTACTATACAGCCGTTTAAAGTACAAAGATCAGATGGTATTCCTCAGCTTACAAGGGTTGACAATCTAATGTCACACACTGTACAGCACTGAGCTGAATGTAATCTGAATGTAATCCACCATAGACCATCTCTGTCAATACTAAAATTTTTCATGAGTGCCCAATGCTATTCCCTATTTTGGGATCTTCTGTGCTGATTTCTACACCAGCCTTTATGTAGTTAACTGACCTCCACCATTGCATAAACTTTGGATACTTTTAGCTGCCTGGGATACATTTTAACTCCCCTGGCTAGGCAGAATTGCTGCAGTAATACCTTTTTTCCAAAGCTGTTCTATTATGAGAGTTCCCCCAGTCTCCCTGTCCCTGTTTCTTAGATCTATACAACGCCAAATACTTAGCTTCATCTGGAATATCCATAAACCCTGACTAAGCTTCATAGTTTTGATCCGAAGTGTACTTTCTGGCATCTTAGGTCTCCCGAGCTTTGTTAAATCCCTAAATTCCAAATGTGGACACACCAAAGATATCTAATCCAATACTGAAACATACCATGATGGTCTGGAATGCCCGGGGTACTTTGGAAGAGTACAGTCCAAGTAAACCTTGTAGGTTCATTCTCTGCATCCCAGTGTTCCGTTCAGCTTTCCACACCATTTCTAAATTGCAAGCCCACATTTTGGCAGGCATGACCCAAATCTCCAAGCTTACTGTGTCTAATGAGGTCAAGTCTTTTTTTGTTTATACAACAGGCATACCAACTGCCATCCGCAGAATTATATATACTTTCAGATAAAACACTTTATAGAACACTATATTAGCTCCCTATTCTTGACCGCTTTAGAGAAGCTGTGCTGTAAGGACCCACCCTCGCTGGGCATGATAACACTCATATATAACTTCCTGTCAACTCTCAGATTTTGACCTACACTTGACAGTTAACAACAGACTTAGGGAAGGTTTAAGATGGGGAAGATTGGTGTTGAATTTGGGCCACAGTGAAATCCAGCTCACATTACATACTGGCTATAGAAACCAATTATAAAGTCATGACATGTTGGTACTTAGTACCCACCAGAATTGCTCATTTTGTACCTGGCTATTCTCCCAAGTGTTTTTGAGGATGTGGACAACTGGGTACAGTTTATCACACATGGAGGACATGCCCGGTGCCTCAGCAATTCTGAACCAATATTTTCTTACTTCTTACTACATTAATGGCAATCCCTCCCACAGTGGAATATACTCTCCCCTGTGTCAGGCCATCTGATCTCCTCAACATACAATATAAGCTTATAGTCCATGTATTTGCTGCAACAAAGCAGAAGATTGGGAAAGTATGGATAACTTCCACTATTTCTGTAGCTGAAACCAAATCCAAAATTATGCAAACTATGGTGCATCAATACAAACATTTTTCTGTTGATTTAAACACTTTCTCCCATCTGTAATTGACGTGGGCCTGATAGGTCTTTAGGCCTGGTTTGACCACAGCCCTTTTACCAACCCTCTGCCCTCCTGTGCCTCACACACTTTTTCTTGCCTTTACCCATCAGTCTAACTTAGTAGATCTAGACCATCCAGCCAACAAGTTCTATCTTGTTCCTTTCTGTATCAATAATCTTAATCTTAAATAATCTTAACAATACAGATCTGGATTATTGTCTGTTTATGAGCCATCTTCCAATCACTCAAATTGTCTCTGTACTCTGACAAGCCGCTACCTCTATTGTTACTGTGTACTTTGTACCTTATGATGTATGCAATGTAATGTAAAATTTAATTTAAAAAAATCTATTGAACCATAAGGTATCTATATTGATTTGTTTGTAAATTTATAATTATATTCCCTTGTGTTTTATTTTATTTTATATCTGCCTGGAGTACAATTTTAATGTCTAGTGGGCATTTAATGAGGTCTTATATCATTTTAAAAAATATAATTCCATCAAATGAAAAACATACCATGCTACATTGCTGAAAACTGCTAGTGCAAACAGAACCAGCTACAAAATCAATTTAAATGCCACCTACATGGGTTTACCACAAAGAAGCCATTGCATGAGGCTTTTTGATCATGGTTCAAAAAATGTGTAATTTGTGTCATTAATTGTTCTTATTACAGGTGTGACTTTTATTCATACTAAATGTAGTTGGTCAAAAACCATACTGTTATCCCTGACAAATCTTAAATGTTAAAAAAGTGGTTTATGGTTTCAAACATGCAGCAACTACTGTTAATTACCAATTTCAGGAAGTACAATGAAAAATATGTGCTAATTCTGTATTACCGTAGGGCTTGCTAAATCTGTGGTGTGGGGTGTGCATGGCTTACATTTCCTGCTGTGAAAACAACACTTTCAGTGTCAGTTAGTAGTTTGTAGTGAATTTGTAAAACCCTTTTCAATCTTTAAAACTTAACTCAATTAATATGAAAGAAAAATCACTAAGCTCTTTTGTACACAAGGTATTTTGTAAGCAACCCCATCTCCCAGAATCCACAGGAAGTACCCAGGGTAAAAATGAGAGTCCTTAATAGACCTTGTAAGAATCTTTTAAAAAAATACCACTGATAAAGGCTTAAAAAGTAGATACCCCATCCTGTATAAAATGCAATGTAAGTCCCTATCTGAGATGACCAACTCATGGATCCAGAAGCAGTTGTCATTTGCACCAACACAGCACCAGTCCCCAGTGACCACAAATATAAAAAAGCAAAGGGTTGTAGCAAAAAAGAGCTACATTTTTTACTCATAAATAAAGGACAGCATCGATATTTTAGCCACCAATGCGCTTTCCCAGGCTAATTACTGATATAAGATATGCTCCTTTAAAAGGAGAAAATATGGATATGACTTGCATAAGAATACAGTACCCATTTGTTGGCAGGTTAAAACATGATATTAAAATATCAATACAACAGTATAACAACAACAGGAGCAAACACCGATCATGAATTGGGAACAGCAAAGTGTATACACTTTGAAGTAAAGTCTGAAACAAACAAAAAAAAAAAAAAATTGTTACAACAAATACAGATCGATTTGTGCACTGGCCCAAATCATTTGGTGGAGGGGGGGATTAATGTCGGGGTTGTTTTTCAGGGGTTGGGCTTGGCCTCTTAGTTCCAGTAAAGGGAACTCTTAAGGTGTCAGCATACCAAGACATTTTGGACAATTTCATGCTCCCAACTTTGTGGGAACAGTTTGGGGATGGCTGCTTCCTGTTCCAACATGACTGTGCACAAAGTAAGGTCCATAAAGACATGGATGAGTGAATTTGGGGTGGAGGAACTTGACTGGCCTGCACAGAGTCCTGACCTCAACCCAATAGAACACCTTTGGGATGAATTAGAGCGGAGATTGTGAGCCAGTCCTTCTCGTCTAACATCAGTTCCTGACCTCACAAATGCGCTTCTGGAAGAATGGTCAAACATTCCCATACCCACACCTTGTGGGCCACACCTTGTGGGCAGACATCCCAGAGGAGTTGAAGCTGTTATAGCTGCATAGGGTTGGCCAACTCAATATTGAACCTTATGGACTAAGTCTGGGATGCCATTAAAGTTCATGTGCGCGTGAAGGCAGGCATCCCAATACTTTTCACAATATATTGTATGTTCAATTGGAGACATTTCCCTTTATGTCCTGTCCTCGAGCCAAAACAGAAACCCACCATAGTGAAGGAATCCCTCACTGTCACCAGGGTTGCCAGAATTAGTGTTCCCATTGGAATATTTTTACTGTGTTAGTGTTTGGGGGAAAACCCAAAATGTTAGATTTTCTTTTATTTTCACTCTTAATTATAATGGAAAACAGGACAAATAGAGAGGATGAATCTCCTTAACAGGGGCTCAGACAGCAATAAAAGTATGGATTAGAAATGGACAAAATGACTCTTGAGCAAAAGCCTTATGCCCCGTACACACGATCGGACATTGATCGGACATTCCGACAACAAAATCCGTGGATTTTTTCTGACGGATGTTGGCTCAAACTTGTCTTACATACACACGGTCACACAAATCTTGTCGGAAATTACAACCGTTAAGAACACAGTGACGTACAACACATACGACGAGCCGAGAAAACTGAAGTTCAATAGCCAGTGCGGCTCTTCTGCTTGATTCCGAGCATGCGTGGAACTTTCTGCGTCCGAATTGTGTACACACGATCGGAATTTACGAGAACGGATTTTGTTGTCGGAAAATTTGAGAACCAGATCTCAAATTTCGTGTGTCAGAAATTCCGCTGGAAAATGTCCGATGGAGCCTACACGCGGTCGGAATTTCCGACAAAAAGCTCCCATCGAACATTTTCCGTTGGAAAATCCGACCGTGTGTACGCGGCATTAGAATGGCAATTCACGTCATGATGGAAGCAGGCAATTTGATTGTTTCTTACACTGCTTGGAGCATTCAGGTGTGTAGGAGTACTAGAATGAGTGCTTCAGATCATTATAAATTATTGTTATCACATTCATCACATCGCATGGTGTCATTCCTTTTTGAATAAAGCTTTCAATGTAATTGTGCTGCCATCAGCAAAAAAAAAAAAAAAAGGGCAGATATTTTACTGCCTCTCATTCTCGGTGGGCATTCTTCTCCCAAGCCAAATCAGAGCTCCGTGTATCCATTCAGACACGGAGCCCCGACCCCCTCTCTCCCCAGATTGGCTGACTGACTTTGATTGACAGCCACGGGAGCCAATAGCGCCACTGCTCTGTCTCAGCCAATCAGGAGGAGTGTACTGGATGGCTGAGGAGATTGTGGACATTGCTGGAGAGAGAAGGAGGTCAGGTAGGCAATTGGGGGGTTCTGGGGAGGCTTCTACACACAGAAGGTTTTTTATCTTAATGCATAGAATGCATTAAGATAAAAAACCTTCTGCCTTTACAACTCCTTTAATTCATTTTTTAATATTCAAAGCAAACTCACCCGTCCATCCACATCTCCATGCTTTCTTTTTCTAAAAAACAACCCCCTAGCATTTCTGGCCTTAGCCATCTTGAGTAGGGGCAGATGATTGTAGTATTTACTTCCTGGAATCCATCTATCCTTAGCTCAGGCATGCAGGCAGGAGCATGTGCGTAGCTTAGAAAAACCAAACTCCCCTCCTAAAGGCGCCTGATATGTATGACGTCATTTGCCTAGGCCTGGAAACCAGGAAGTAACTGAAGAAATGTTAAAAATAGTTTAAAACAAGTAAATATGTTCTACTTTCCTATCTATTTACTAATGCCAGCAGCATAAGGATTAAAAATAGTCAATGTTGATTGAAAAAATGAAGTTCCGCTTTAAGATGTGTTTTACATGCATTACCATTTATCCTTGTAAAAACAAGTGTTTTACTGAAAAAACACAGCAACATCGCAGGAAGCAAGATTTTATCACACATCCTTCTATACCACATACAGTATATGTAAACAGTGCTATAAGTGGTAGTTTAGGACTGAAGTTTGAAATCTTTGTACTGGCCCACAGTTTGCATTCCTCTGGCTACGTTCACACCAGAAACACATGTGTAGACGTGTGTCACATTGATGTGGGTTGAAAATGGTTGATGCACTTTATGGTGCAATATGTCTCCTCTCCTACTCAGTTCTTTCCCCATACAGTTAGAACACATTGAGGGAACACACATTTAACCCCTTGATTGCCCCTCAGTGTTAACCCCTTCCCAGCCAGTGACATTTACACAGTGCATTTTTCTAGCACTGATCGCTGTATAATTGTCAATGGTCCCAAAAATGTGTCAAAAGTGTCCGATCTGTCAGTTGCAATGTCGCAATACCGCTAAAAATCGCAGATCACCGCCATTACTAGTAAAAAAATATATATATAATAAAAATGGCATAAAAATGCCATAAATCTTTCCCATAACCAATCAATATACGCTTATTGCTATTTTACCAAAAATATGTAGAATATATATTGGCCTAAACCGATGAAGAATTTTTTTTTTTTTTTTTTTAATTTGGGGGATATTTATTATAGAAAAATGTTAAAAATCTACAGTTTTTCAAAATTGACTTTTTTTTGTTTATAGCGCAAAAAATAAAACCCGCAGATGTAGAAGGCAAAACAAACGTTGCGGAGGATGTGACGTGTGAGGGTTAGGGGAGGGGCCTTGCTGTGGGGCAGTGGAGGTCAGCGGAGGAGGAAGGATGACGGCGGGAGAGACAGCGTGGGGTGAGAGCTCACGCTGATCTCTGGGAGATATCTACACCAGCTACACCAACAGCGCTCTAGCAATTAGCTATCGGAGGCCAGGAGGGGTGCTGTACACGAAGCGGAGGCTGGTATTAGTGTGCGGTGAGGTGAAAACGGAGGGAGGAAGCGTCGCCGAAGCTTCCGGTCCGCCTCCATGGGACACACTCCTGGCGCAATAGGATCCCTCAGATCCCGGTTCTAACTTGGCCCGCTGGCCACCCCCCCTCGGCACAGTAGGGGATTGGCGCCACCTCTCTCCCATCGCTTCACCCCCCCTCTCGTCCTAAGTTGAAGTGGAGTCTGGAAGTGTGGTCCCGAGTCCAGGACCCCTGCAGGGGCAGGTGCAATTACTTTTCAAAGAAGAAGAGGTACCCTCCTGCCTCTGTGGAGCCTGTGGAGCCCTGAGAAGCAGCGGAGAACACCGTCGCCAGCCAAGCAAGGTTTTAAAGCCCGGAGTGCATCTTTACGATCCCTGCGTCTCTATGCATCAAGACAACAAAAGGTAGGACCAGCTGATACTGAATGAGTTCCTATGTGCAATGCGTTTGCAGTTAAGGTGCTTGGAGATCATGAATAGTGCACTGAGGGGGTTGTAGAGTGGAGCAAGGAGACACAGATAACTAATAAAAGAGAGGCGCTGAGTTGGGGGAGAAGAATATGAAAGGGCGTTCCAATAAGGCATCGGAGGCTAAAAAATCAAGAGACAGTTTAAACGCAAGTACCATTCAAAAATACTTGAAAGAAGCCCAAGCTAAGAGCCCTAGTATGGACAATAAACAACAAAATGTAAAGGATAAAAAGAAGGACCCCACAAAAAAATAAAGGAGCGTCAGGAGGTACTCCCAGAGGTGCGACTTCCCCGGGGACTGAGCTCGACTTAAGCATAGAAGCAAATATTGAGGTTTTACCAACAAAAACAGAGATACAAGATATGTTCACTAGGTTAGAGAACGTGCTGAAGGCAGAGATTCTCAATATTAGGGAAGATTTGGGACATCTCTTGAAACGGGTGGAAGCAGTGGAAGAGGTAACAGAGCAGCATACGTCAGCGATTGAAGATTTAAAAAAACAAGTTAAAAATTTACAAACAGGCCAACGGGAGTTGCTCCTTAAGTTAGAAGAGCAAGATAATCAAAACAGAAGGCAAAACCTAAGAATTAGATCTATACCAGAGCAGAGAGGGGAAGATATGTTCTCTATAATGAAAGAAATTTTTAATCCATTGTTGGGAAGAAGTAAAAAGGAGGAGCTTAAAGTGGAGCGGGTCCATAGGATTAGAAAACCCTTAAATGCAAGAGAAAATTCGCCAAGAGATGTGATTGTAAGGTTTCATCATTATGAGGAAAAGGCAAAGATCTGGAAGAATCTGAGAGGTGTCCAATCGGTGAAATATAGCAATGGGGTCATTCGCAGATTTAAGGTATATGTTCTTAGTCCCTTTTTTCTGGGCAATAATGCCAGGTCAACTCTGGGAAAAAGTAGAGGGGAATATGAGTGACATAAGAGTTCGCTATAAAGAAGGGCGGAAACGGAAATTAGATGCTTGTCATATAATGTAAAAGGTCTTAACTCTCCAGGGAAAAGGCGTAGATTAGCTAAAGAATTACAGATGCATGATATAGATATTGCTTTTTTTGCAGGAAACACACTTGGTGTATGAGGAGGGCATTAAACTGGACTCAAGAGGTTTCCCGGTATGGATATATTGTGACTCCCCCTCTAAAAGGGCGAAGGGAGTGGTAATCGGATTCTCAAAGCAGTTGAAATTTACTTTTTTGGATAAGAGGGTGGATTCAGAGGGGTGTTTTCTGTTTGTTAAAATAAAAATGAGTGAAAAGATTTTTACATTGGCCAATGTGTATTGTCCAAATAGCGACCCGATAAAATACCTCTCCCGGACCCTGAATAGTCTAGAGGAAGTTAAAGAGGGGGAAGTGATCCTGGCGGGAGACTTCAATTTCGGTCTAGATCCGGCCTTGGATAGGTCAGCTGGTGCCGGGAGGGTAGATAAAAAGGGGTGCCTCAGAATCGGGAGGAAATTGCACGATCATCAACTGATTGATGTATGGAGGGTGTTGCACCCTAAGGAGAGGGATTATACCTTCTTTTCACCGGTCCATAGGACCTATTCAAGGCTGGATTATCTGATAGTAAACCATAGCCTATTAGATTCGATTGTGGGTTCAAAGAGTGAGATTCAGACTATATCAGACCATGCCCCTGTTGTGATGACACTAGAGATAAAGGGTCTACAAAGGATCTCATACATGTGGCGGTTAAATGAAACTCTCCTAGAGAAAGAATCTGTTGTGGAAAGAATACAGCGGGAGATTGACGGGTTTTTCCTCAGCAAAGAATCTGAAGAGATCCCAGGGACAGTCATTTGGGAGACTTTCAAGGCTTACGTAAGGGGGGTGTTAATATCGATGGGCACGGGGGAGAAGAGAGAAAGGGGGAAAAAGAAAGACAGTCTCATAGAAAAGATTCATCAATTAGAACAACTGCATAAAGCCAACAGGGGAGAGGAAAAAACAGTATTTAGAGAACTGACAACACAAAGAGAGGAGCTGAGAGAGTTATTAGAAGAAGAAGTCATCAAAAGAAGGTATAAACATCTTAGATGCCTACACTGGAAAGGGAACAAGGTGGGGAAACATCTGGCCTCAACTAGTAGGAAAAAGAAGGAGGAGAATTATATAGAGAAGGTTAAAAATAAAAAAGGAGAAATGAGACACGCTACAAGAGAAATAGGGGAGGAATTTAGAAGTTTTTTTACTTCTCTTTATTCAGTGGGGCAAAGAGAAAAACAGGCGGGGAAGAAAGAGGAGAAGGTGAGAGAATTTTTAAAGGAGGCAGCCCTCCCAACTCTTTCAGAAATAGATTCAATGGAATTGGAGAGACCGATCACGGAGGAGGAGGTTCTTAGGGCTCTAAAGCAATCCCCACGGGTAAGAGTCCCGGGCCGGATGGCTTTACAACCAGTTTTTATAAAAAATTTAAAGAATCCCTGGTCCCACGGCTATGCCAGATGTGGAATGGTTTGGGAAAACAGGGAGAAATGTGTGGAGATGCCTTACTGGCAGTGGTAACTCTTATTCTCAAGGAAGGGAGAGACCGCACCCTATGTTCGAGTTACAGGCCAATTGCGCTGTTAAACGCAGACACCAAATTATATGCTAAGGTGTTGGCAACCCGGCTTAGGGAGAAAATGGCCTACCTGGTCCACCCGGACCAGGTGGGGTTTGTCCCAGGGAGAGAGGGAAGAGATAATGGGGTGCGGTCTCTCCTTGTAATGGAGGCATTTAAGGCAAGCAGATCCCCAGGGCTACTTCTGTCGATAGATGCCGAAAAGGCGTTTGACAGAGTAGACTGGGGATTCATGTTCAGTACGCTGGAGGCAATGGGAGTGGGGCCAATAATGTTAAAATGGATAAAAATTCTATATAATCAACCTGTGGCTTTTGTAAGGGTGAATAACATACCTTCTGCACGGTTTGTCATGGAGAATGGTACTAGACAGGGCTGTCCGTTGTCCCCGCTTCTATTTGTCCTGGCCCTGGAGCCCCTCCTCAATATGATCCGAAAACAACCGGACATCAGTGGATGTAGAGTAGATGAGGAGGACCATAAATTGGCTGCATTTGCCAATAACATACTCTTCTATATCTCAAATCCTAGAATTTCAATTCCCAATCTGTTGGCCATAATAAGGAAATATAACGAACTTTCAAATTTTAAAATTAATATAGAAAAGTCTGAAGCATTAAAGATCAATATCAATAAACAGGAAGCCAGTAGACTCGCCGAGGTGTTCCATTTCCCGTGGAGAGATAACATTAAGTACCTGGGTGTTAAGTTAACAAGCTCTTTGGGGAAGCTGTATAAGATAAAATACATACCCCTTCTGAATGAAATAGGAGCTGAAATAAAAAGAATATCACATGGTCCTGTCTCATGGACTGGGCGAATAAATATTGTAAAAATGGTGCTTGCACCTAAAGTGTTATATTAAAAAAACAGATGCTGCCCATTCCGGTCCCGCGAGATTTCTTTAGGGTCCTTTTAGATTTAATAAATAGATATGTTTGGGGTAACAAGAAACCGAGAATAGCGCACGCAGTGTTGAGTAGGGATAAAGCACGGGGGGGGGGGGTTAGCAATCCCCGATTTTAGAAATTATTATAAAGCGATCGTAATATCACAGGCACTTGAGTGGGGAAAAAGCTGTAATAGTAAAAGGTGGGTTAATTTAGAAACAAGGTTAAGTAGGGCACGTTTGAGCCACATGATTTGGAACCTACCGCAATACAGGAGTTTAGGTAACGCACCTCACATTTAAATTCTGGGACCAGGTTCACTACATAAATAAGTGGGAGTATAATTCCCCTTTAATTTATTTAAAAGACAACTCGCTATTTCCCCCAGGGATGGAGAACATAGGGGAAATTGGATTTTGGATGGGGAAGTACAGCTAAGGGATATAATAAGTAGAGGTAAAATAAGATCACTTCAAGAATTAATAGCACAAAAAGATGTAATATTATTGAATGGGTGGTGGTATAATCAACTTAAGCACTTTGTTAGCAGTCTTCTGGGCCCCTTAAGGGAGGAAGCGGACTATAGAGGGTTAGAGAAACTATTATGTAGGGAAGGAGTAAAAAGGACCATTTCTGAGTTATACAAAATTTTGAGGAACGGGGGTGGGCAGGATCCCCCTCCGTTCATCAGAAAATGGGAGGAGGAATTGGGGAGCCACTGCGACAGGGAAATGGAGAAGTGTATCCTGGGAGCGACGCATGGAACGGCAGTTGATATGAAAACAAGGGAGAGTAACTATAAGTGCCTAGCCAGGTGGTATATGACCCCGGCTAGAGTGAGTAAAATTGCATTAGATAAGTCCCCTAACTGTTGGCGAGGGTGTAGTACCCCGGGAACAATGGCGCACTTATGGTGGGATTGCCCTAAAATTAAAATATTTTGGCAGGAAGTGATTAGGTTAATAGAGGAGATAACGGGTAAGGGTATACAGTATAACCCATGGAGCTGCTTGTTTCACGGCCTGGAGGGAGGAAAAAAAGGGTATAAGTCTTCATTGACTCCAGTACTACTGAACGCTGCAAAAAATGTAATTGCAAAGAAATGGCAGGAAGCGGAAGCTCTGTCGATTAAGGATTGGATTGCTAAAGTGAATGAAATTTATAGATTAGAAAGAGTCGAGAATAAGGAACATCCTGGTGCAAATTTTTTATAAATATGTGTTAGAAAAAAAAAAGGGTATAAGTCTTCATTGACTCCAGTACTACTGAACGCTGCAAAAAATGTAATTGCAAAGAAATGGCAGGAAGCAGAAGCTCTGTCGATTAAGGATTGGATTGCTAAAGTGAATGAAATTTATAGATTAGAAAGAGTCGAGAATAAGGAACATCCTGATAGGGATCAAGAGGAAGAGAGGGGCAAGTGGAATCCCTGGGGGGGTCTTTAAAAAATCAGACAGATATATGGAAGTAGTGCTAAAATAGCACAACAGGCTAGAACTAAGGTCGATAAAAACTAACTAGAAGAGAAGAAATGGGCCTGCGGGGGAGAAGGGGTGTGGGGGGGAGGTAGGGGAGGGGTCAGTGGGGGAGCTATTTTTATTTTGTTTAATTATATGTTGTGAAATGGAAAAATACTGTTATATGATTTTCCAAGACCCTCCCAGCTGAAGGGGTACTTTTTGTATGTTAACCTTTTTGAAAATTAAATAAAGATTATAAAAAAAATAAAAAATAAAACCCGCAGATGTAATCAAATAGCACCAAAAGAAAGCTCTATTTGTGGGAAAAAAAGGATGCAAATTTCGTTTGGGTACAGCATTGCATGTCCCCGCAATTGTCAGTTAAAGCAACGCAGTGCTAAATTGTAAAAAGTGCTCTGGTCAGGAAGGGGGTAAAATCTTCCGGGGCTGAAGTGGTTAAACAGATGTCAAGATAGGCAGCTTCTGTGGCTGTAAAAGATAGAAGGGTTTAATTCTGCTTTAAGGTCTAATATTAGAGGGGTTTAATAAATAATAACTGATTGGAAAGAGGAACAATCATTCTCCTGCTGACACTGAAAAAGTGACATGTTTAAGTATGGTGCAAATTTTTTATAAATATGTGTTAGAAATGTCCCATCAAGTTAAACTGGTAAGAGCGGTATCAGAAGCTGCTGCTCAATTACAGTAAAGCTTGTCTAAGACCCCTTTCACATTGAGGAGCTTTTCAGGCGCTTTCACATAAAAAAAGCGCCTGAAAAGCTCACGAAAACCTATTTCCATTGAAAGGGGCCTTAGACATCTAAGGGTAGTCAGGCATGGAGACATAATCCAACCACTATAAACGATATTTTTCTTGCTCATTATTTTAATTTAAAATCATGGGAAAAGTTGACACGTACAATGCAATACAGAAAGTGGTTGGTCAAAGAACAGCTGTCAGTACTGCTGTTTACACATATGAAAAGGCACATGTGATCAATTAAAGCATTACAGTACAAATACCAGTAAAAGGGTCAGCTGGTGTGAATCACATATAAATTGTCAACAATGGTAAGAAATGTTTAATTGTGCTGAACAGGACGCATTTGGGAGTATGGGAGAGTCGTTGGAGGGCCTTCAAAGTCCATGTGCCCGAATGCACAAGAGCAGGGCCCGTAGAGTTCCAAAAGACGGCGATCAGAGTCTTGTGGAAGGCAGCAAAGTCAAAGGGAAGGATCCATAAGCCGCACTTCAAAAAGCAGACCCGTGTGTGAAGTGAAGTGAATAGCAGCCTCAGCCCGAACCCCAGCCAAGCATTTTGTTCCACCCCTTGGAGCTTAATCATAGGGATGGGAGTTCTGAGCATAAAGGGGTGTTTATAAGAGCATTATTGGCTGTCATGTGATGAAAATGGATGACATGGGCAGACAAAATGCACAGTTGCATAAACCAGCAAGCAAATAAGTAAACAAATAGATGGATAGATCGGTCACAAACATAAGAATTGGTCACAAGCATCACAATTGTAAAGTCACTGCTCTGCAGTAAGCAAAAATATATGCAAAGACAAAACCAGCAGAACCAATCATCTCAAAACGGCAAAAAAGCATTATTTAGTTGTTTGGTTAACCACTTACCGCAAACCGCCGTAGCTGTACGTCGGTACATTGACATAGAATACCGGGGTTATGGCAAGAGATAGCTGCCATAACCCCAGTATTTTCTGCAACGGCGGGCAGTCCTCTTTAGGATAAAAGTGGTCTCTGCGGTGGATTTGCCACAAGATCACTTTTGTCTGCAGCGGGAGAGGGGCTCCCCCCTCCTGCTGCGCTCTGGTCGTCTCCGCCGCTTACCTGAACTGCCAGTAGCGGCGGAGACGATCCGATGCTGTCCTCTCAGTAGCATGAAGCCGAGTGAGGGAAAGATGGCCCCCATTCTACTTTATAACATTGGATGACGGAAGCAACGTCAAATGTCATTTCCACCCAATGGTCTTATAATTGTACTCATAGAGATTCTTTTATGGCCCAAGCAGAAAGGATGGGACACAGGTTTATAGAAAAAGGTTACAATAACACGTTCATTAATAGAAAAATAACAGAAGTGGCGGATATGGACCGTGGTGAACTGTTTAAAGATTAAAAAAAAAACAAGAAGTTCCAAAAGATATGATACCGATTGTCTTTGATCACAGCACTCAACACAAACAAATTGAAAAAAATTATTAAACGACATTGGTACATTCTACTGGCCATTTACAAGACATTCTTCCCAATCTTCCAAAATTTGTAGAAAAGCCCCCACTATCCGCAACAAAATTGTGAAGAGCATCCCGGACCCTCCAGGTAGAGGTTTGACTTCATCACTGGCAAAGGATTCTATCCCTGCAAACGGTGCTTTGCGTGCGTTAAAACAAAACGCCTAAATGAAAAGAAAATGAATTTTACCTCCACAACTACAGGAAACACCTACGAGATTAATGAGTTCATTTGCTGCAACACAGAGGGAGCAGTATATGCCCTGGATTGCAGCTGTGGGCTACAATATATAGGACAGACCAAGACAACATATTAAAAGGGTTTGATAAGCACAGCGTATCCAAACACTTCGCCATATGTCACAACAAAGATCCTACTCAGTAGAAGTTTTGGGAGATAGAACCCTATGTGAGACACTGGCAAGGGGGCCACAAAGTGAGAACATTGAGTCAATTAGAATCAAAGTGGATTTTTACTTTAGATACTTTCGCACCTCAGGGCCTTAAAATAGAATTTGACCTTAATTCTTTTATTAGCAATTTTTAGGACCATGAGATATTTTAATATAACATTTATTATATACTTTTTTAATTCATCACCTTTATATGGATTCCCTTCCCTCTCTTCCCTGCACTCATCCTCATGTAGATTATGTCATATGTATCTATCGATGCCACTTCCGGTGCAGATTTAATATAGATATTCTTCATTCTTTATTGCCTCTTAATTTTTATTGTCTCTTAATTCATATTTTACTTATTTGATTATTTTAGACTGCGTGCCACGCCCCTGTTTTAATGTGTGTTATACCAATTTTAGGTACTACACACTATTAGGAATATGATTTATTCATTTTTAAATTTTTTTCAAGATATATATATATATTTTTTTGCCACTATACCTGACATTTAGTCCTTCTTATAACCTTATCTGTATTAGCTATTTTTTGTCACTCAGAAAACCACCATGTACATAAACATATTGGACTCCGGTATAATGACCACGATACACCTATTGCCTACATATTATCAGCCGCCATTAAAAGAAGGTGATTTTGACCATAGCATCCAGGCTGATTGCTTATTACGGCCAGACATCTTTAAGAAAATGGCCGCCGCCGCCCCATTTCCGGCTATTTGAGCTACTGGAAAATGGCCGCCGAACGAATGAAATTACAAGCATATATAAGGACACTTCCAGTGCCAATAGTGATCCCCATATGAAATCACGTGACTGTGACGAAAACGCACCGGGACGTTAGGCACCGGAAGTGACGTCGGCGAGCTCGCTGCTCGTTTTTGTTTTGCTTTTCCACATATTTTAAATGTGAGTACCTTGATTATGTTTTGCTGTCTAATAATAAAAAAAAAAAAAAAACTACTACACCATCAAGTATCCCTCCTGTTCTTCCCTTTACATCTCCCCATGCCCACTAACGAGGCTTACTGGTGTAGCTGCACTTGGCAAAAGGGGACTCTGATTTCAGAGACAGACACACATCAGCAGATCCGGAAACGCCAGACTGGGAGGTTGCCGGATATCCAGATCCACAGGGAACATATTGGTCACCCATAAAGACATACTTATATGCTGTTATCTTACAGCAGTAAGGTAAGGGGACACCCATACACCACGTTGCACTGAAGACAGGAAGTCACCAGCCATTTTCACTCCATTTAAGAGAGTGGTCATCAGCACTTTATATATTTTTTGCACTGAAGAAAAAAAATCACAATTTACTCTGCACTTTATATATACAAAAAACGTATATGTCAGCACTTTAGTCCACTTGTTCACAATTTATGTAAGGAAGATTTTGCATGTATACAGTATTCATATGGACTTTTTTGTGATTCTTGAGACCATTATTGCTTTTACCTGAGAAGAAAAAGGACAGTATGTGATATCTTACCATACTGTATACTAATAGATATCTACCAGCAATTAGGGACACCTGTTGTTGATTTGCTATAGAAATACCCTTTTATCTATGAGTATTTGTTACCTTTGCACTTGGTCACTTTATTCTGTTTTTTCGCACACCTGCACAATTGTATTTTTTCATTGATACAGCGCAGCACTAACTTTTATCTTATAACTAGATGCATGTAAAAGTGCGTTTTTAGAAGTAGGTTTTTTGTATGCTCGCATTGTAACTGACCCAGACTAGGTGGAGACAGACAAGGTGAGATCAAGATAGTTCACGACTGAAAACAAGAATCAGGTCATCTATGTAGCGAAAATAAGTGATAATATCTATCTATCTATCTATCTATATATATATATATATATATATATATATATATATATATATATATATATATATATATATATATATAGCTCCTCCCACCACCCCATATACAAGGTAGCTTGGTGGGAGAGAGCCAGGTGCCCAAAGATGCCCCCCCATTTTTATATGTACCATTTCTTGTCAAAGAGGAAGTAGTTATGATGTAAAAAAAAAAAAAAGACACCACTTCTAAAATGAACCATTTTAGATCAGGAAAATATTCTGTATAAAGATGCATGTGATGTTTAAATGAAGACCCAAATCATGAAGAATGCTGAAGTATAGGGCTCTGATGTCACAAGTTAACCATTTCATGTTTCCATCCCAGGGTGAGCTTTCAAATACTTGCACAGTGTGTTTGGTGTCATGTAAATGAGAAGGGATTCTACTGACCAAGGCTTGTAACAGGATGTCCACTTCTCACACACGGGTCTGCTTTTTGATGTGTGGCTTATAGGTCCTGCCCTTTTACTTTGCTGCAGCTTGGAACTCACAGCAGTCTAGTTTGGACTTCCTCTCCTGAGTGGCACCTATACTTGGTCTTTTTGGGTATTGTAGAAGGTAGTAAGAGATCTATAGTTCCCAGACACAATGGAATTTGCACTGAAGCCAAACTGTCAATTTATCATTAAGCATAGTCCAGTGGACTTCAGATTTTAACCTCAGATACAGAGATATGTTTGGATAACTATGTCTTTGCTATTGCTTGTTTCATGGCGGTGAGGACATAGGTCATGAGGAGAAATTGATATTTTGACATCCCCTCAGGTTTTCAATTGAGGAGTGCTACATATGGTTTCAGCAGAAGTCCTGTTCAGAAAAGGATGTGCAGAATGCAGTACACTTTCCTCCAAAAATGCTGAACCACTCGACAGGTCCTCTTGGTTTGAATGAAGGAACCAAAATCAGAGCAACTGTAGAAAGGGAGGGAAATCAGTCCCACTAAATGTGAAACATTTTACATTTAGATTCAAAAGATGTGAGAGTTAGATTGCCCCCTTTGAGGCACTGAATATACCCAAAGGGTTGGGGATTTAAAGCCTGTGTACTTTACATATGCTAAAGGAGAGTTGTATAAGCTCCAGATCCACTGAAGAAATTTGGGGCCAAAGCTCCAGTTCTCTAATATGTAAAATAGATAAGGCAAGGGTACAGTATTGAATGCTTTCCCTATGTCAAGTGAAAGGAGCATGAGTGGTATCTTCTGTCTCTTGGAGGCCTTAACCACTAGAGCAGCTAGTTTATATATATATATATATATATATATATATATATATATATATATATATATATATATATATATAGTTACTAGCTTGTTTTGTGAGCACAAAGTCAAATTTCTCGGTGGATGAGGCCTCCTATGTTTTGATTCAACCAGGTATCCATTTTTTTGGCAAGAAGTTTAATGTTGACATTCAAAAGTGAGATTAGGTTTGGGAATCACAGAGATGGTGTCTAGGAGGGTTTCTGGATTGAAAGATTGTCGATTGAGAAGGTCATTAAAGGTGTTTTGCAAAAGAGGTGCAGAATGTCAAGGAAGCATTTTTTATTAAGAGGCTGAGAAGCCATCAGGTCCTGGCCTTTTTTGCACAGGTGCTTCAGAGCAGAGACAAGAGTTATATATATCACTGCATATCAGGATATAATTCAACAATTATAAACTTTTGAGGTAACAATTTTTTGCTGTAAAATACTTGGGGATTGAGTGCTACTGATCCTTCAGGAGCCGCAGTGAACCTAGGTTTAAAAAGCAGTGGTCTGTGCTTTCAATCAAAACAGTCCCAACCAGAGTAAAACATTGGTTAAGAACAAAAGTATACCTAGGTCCCTCTAGGAATATCTGACTGCAAGAAGTTATAACAACATGCTAGTCTGTCTTCAGTTTTCAGGAAGTGAGCCAAAGTAGAAGAAACTGAAAAGGGGGAAAAAAAAGGGGAAGGGTAATGGGGAAGGTGAACAAGGTTAGAGGGGGGAGGGGGGACAATTAAGCAGTGGGGAAATTTTCAGGGAGTGTGGGAAAAAGGTAAACTGAGGAAGAGAGATAGACCAGGGATCTACTAAGGCAGGCAATTTAGCAGTGACACAAATAAAGCTATAGGAACATTGTCCTATGGAGGATCTGCACCATCTTGGATTAAAACTACAACTATTTTTGAGGGGAGCTTCAGGCCTGTATCATGTGCCTCTAAAAGATATGTTTAACAAATAATTACATAAGCTTATAACTAATCATGGCTGTGGAACAGGGAGGTAAAATATGTTAAAACACCTGCTTATCTAATGGAAAATCAGTAGAGAATGGCATAAATTATCCAACATGACCAACCACTGTTTACTCTGAGTTGGACTGGTGCCATCCACTGGGGTTCAACAACGTGGGAATGGTTGCCCAGTATGACTACAATCTCATGCCTATGGGCTCTCTAAACTTCTTGTAGAATGCTGTAAAAAAGTCTGATCAGATAGAATGCACCTATATGTTAGTCTCAGCACCTCTGACAGTATAGTCTTCCACTTCAGATCCTCAAAGCAAAGTTTTACGTCATTAGAAAAAAAAAGAAAAGTTAATCAAAACTTACACCACATGAAGATCCAATGGCTGCCATATGCTCGATGGTTTTGCAATCAGTCTGAAGTAAAAAAATAAATAAATAAAATCAGATCCTTACAAACAAATGTACTTTGGTACTGACATCAACATTCTTTGACAGTGACAATTACTTATGAGGAGCCCTATAGCTTGTTCCTACGACTACCCAAAGCCCTGACTCCAAATAAAGACTTATTAAAGACTTTTGGAATAACCAGCGACAAATGACAGAGAGATACCAAAAGTAGGCACAAAGGGGTTGATTTACTAAAGGCAAATCCACTTTGCACTACAAGAAACAGCATTTTAGCTTGCACATGATTGGATGATAAAACCAGCAGAGATTCCCCTCTTTTCAGATCTACCCCTCAGATTTACAGCAACTGCACTTGCAGTGCACTTGTAGTGCTAAGTAGATTTGCCTTTCGTAAATAACCCCCTAAGTCTGCCATTTTAAATCCAAATACATTGCCCTTACATTGCCCTTATATTTTGGGCTTTGGTGAAAAGAGATTGCAGAATCTCATCTTTTTATCCCCATCACTGCAAAAGATGGAGACTATAATGTACTGTAGAATACAGAGATGGAGGGAGAATGTTATCTGGTGTATATGTAGAGATAAAGCCTGCAAGAAGAATTCTTGCTACATATTTAAACAGCTGCAGACAATCTTGTGACTCCTTTCTGCAAAAAAACTTGACTCTACAGTTCTACTGAATGATCCACAGCTAGGTAGAGGTGGCAAAATAATAAGAAACATGCAAACATAAAAGGTTAATATTGCCTTTGGTGCAGCTTTACTTATCTCACTGCCTTAGATACAGGTCTATAATTGTTTTAAAGTGATATTAAACCCTGTTTTTTTAACACTTTTAGCAGCTAATTTAATTACTGAGTATACTGCTTATTTATCTTTCAATCCTTACCTACATTCCAATTGAATCTGGTGCCACGACCGCTGCCCCAGGTTTCCTCTTTCAGGGTGGCTCCTTTCTCTTGCAGTGTCCTATGGAGCTACCTTTACATGAAGGGACTAGAGTTGTATCTCTCCACACTATTTACATCAATAGACACAAAACCCTATAACCTAGGATGGCAAGACTCTCCCTCTTTCCTCCATCCTCCTTCCTTTTCCCTTATCCAAGCAAACAGACTGACTCGAGTCTGCACTGATCACTTGTAACTCTTTCTGTGAGGACCCACAGTTCAGGTAAGCAGCACTGAGAGAGCATATGACAGCAGCAAAGAATTTGAACAAATAGTTTACTGTGGAACTTTTATTTTATTGTGCACAATGTTTTACACTCAAAAATGCTGAGGGTTTATTACTACCTTCAGGCTGGGTTCACACAATTGCAAATTTGGATGATGATTCCCCGCATCCAATTCGCAATAGCAGGATATTGTGACCGGCTCTCTATGGAGCCGATTCACGTATCTCCAGAGCGGCTCTGGTGCAAATTTGCACAGGGGTTCTGTTCATCTTTTGGTCCATTTCAGGTCTGAATTCAGCCAAAACATTAGGGCTGAAATCGGACCTGAATCGGACCTGAAACGGTGAATGGGGATGCACCGGATCCCTGCTGTGAGCCGGAGCCAACTTCAGTGTGAACCCAGCCTAAGGCTGGATTCACATCTATGCATTTTTAGAGCTTTTTGCATTTTGCAGATTTGCACTACAGTCCATTTACCATGGTTTCCTATGGAACACGTTCTGTACTGCAAATCTGCAAAATGCAAAAAGCACTAAAAATGCATAGATGTGAATCCAGCCTAAAAGAGTAGTATGGCCAAAGTTTCTTTTTTTTCAGAAACATATCCAAATCCACAGCTCCGCTCAAGACTTACCCCTCCTGTGCATGTACAGTTTGGGTGCCGGCCACTGAAGTCTATCTCCACTTACTATCAGAAATATGAAAAAATGCATCAGACGCACTCCACTCTTAGCGTATCTTGCTTGTATCTTAGTTGTCAACAAAGTGACTGCACACAACCATGTCTTCCCTCGGAAACCAACTCTTCTTGACGTGTTTCACTACTCCAGGCTTGCTTGTGAGCAAGCAAGGTTGGTTCCCAGGCGGAAACATGGTTGTGTGCAGTCACTTTGTTGACAGCTAATAAATACTGCAAAAGGAGCTAAAAGCGGAGTGCGTCTGATACATTTTTTTCAAAGGCTTTTTGGATATACTTCTCTTGTGGTGCCCAAATGCACGTATTTGTGCATTCCTGTGACTCAGAATTAGCAGACAGTGGGCTAAAGCCTTGTTTTACAAGGTGATCATTTACAATCACTTTAACTAAACACGCTGATGTTAGAAGCTGACTGGCTACCATGCACAGCTACACCAGATTCTGAGTACACCAGTTTTAGTAAATAGCCCACTGAGTCGATTGGCCACAGCGTACAATTATGGATTGTTTTGCAGCAATCGGCAGCACTGAGAGTAATATAATTGTAATTCAATCGATCAGATTATGAAATTACAAGGTGGAAACAGTGATGTGATCGATCACTTACGATCATACGTTACAACCATATCTTAGGTATTGATCAGAATCTACTTCCCTGTGTGTGGAATATCAATCAGATAAAAAATAGACGAGGTTGTGCTTAATCTTATCTGCTTAAAAAGGCCAATGCCTAGTATGGATAGAGAAAGAAATATCCCCTCAGAAAAATTGGGACTTTTTAGGCTCAAGGAATGTGCAAAGGTCAGGAATAATTGTATTAAATATATTGTATTTATTAGTATCAAAAAAGTATTTAAAAGAAATTAACAGTATAAAACATACATACAAAAGGCAAAAAAAAAAAAAACACTAAATGTGAGTAAACGTTTTGTATCTCACATTTAGTGTTTTTTTTTTTTTGCCTTGTGGGCCACAGAATACATTTTTCATATCTTTTGTATGTATGTTTTATACTGTTAATTTATTTTAAACACTTTTGTGATACTAATGAATACAATATATTTATTACAATTATTCCTGACCTTTGCACATTCCTTGAGCCTAAAAAGTCCCAATTTTTCTGAGGGGAGATTTCTTTCTCTATCCATACTAGGGATAAAAAAATGAGGGGAAAATGTAAACAAATTGCTATAGCAGCCGGAAATGTATTCACAAGTTGAAAGGGTTAAAGCACCCCCATTTAGCCCACTGCTACCACAATGATATACACGAGACATGTACACAACAGTCATTATATTTACCTCATCTGCTTTAACACCACATGGAGTCAGGGGAGATCTGCATTTAGATTCCCCAATGCAATACAGACATCCATTTGATATACACTCCAAGCAACTGCAACAGGAAAATATTTCATTATTGTCCTAATAAAAGTATACATTTTTATAGGCACCCAACAACTAATAGCTGACCTCCATTCTCCAACAGCCTTTTTCTAGTACCTTGAAGACTATTTATAAATAATAAGAGGGAGGAGCTATGTAAAATTGTAATTCTTACTTATCCAGTGTGAATCTTGGTGCAGGGTGACTGGTCTTGTATCCGCCCCCTCCTGTCATTTTCTGCAGGCAGCCTGTAGTAGGTGGACCTCCTGAGTCCCTCCCACAGCTTTGCTCTCTGCACAGCCTATGTGCAGTACAGTGATGATGCCATTGCTACTTTACAAAGTAATAACTGGGTTTACAAAGGCAGTTGGTGCACACAAAGTGGATTTATATCATTTATTACTATTGAAGAATTTATTTAAAAGAAAGTTGTTATGCCCAGAGTTCAACTTTAAATCTATAACTTTTGTTAAATCAGTACCTGGTGATCCTGCCATGGATGCCCCTTTCTATGCACTTCCTGTTATAGGGTGACAATGCTCTGTCCCTCTCTTCAAATTGTTCTGTTGCATTGTCACCTTGTCACACGTTCTCCCAATGGAGACAAAAAGCACAGGCATGGGCTGCTGTGGTCAGCAAACCCATCCTGAATAATAACATAAGCAGTTACTGGATTGTATGCATATATACAGGAAGTGGCTGCAGAGAGGGTGCAGGAGATTGGCAGTCTTGATATGCAACAAAGCATGACAAAAAGCAAAAACAGTATTTTATGAGAAAAAAAAAAGCCTGCTAATTATGTATGCCAAAACAGTGGTTTAGCAAACAAAATGTCATTCAGTTAGTGTTTACATGTACTTTACATTTCCAGAGTTTCTAAATTTAGGGCTAGTACACACAAACTGCAGTGTGGGAAACGCTTTTCCGCATATCCCGCATTACATGGGAATGAACTGCCTTTTTACACATGTGCAGATGCTACTAATTGTTAATAGCACCCCAAACGCATCTAACAAACACCTGTCTAATGGGCCTGATGGAGGAAAATGAGATATTAAGGGACACACAGACTGCAATAATTAGATGTTTGTTTCAAGGCAAAAAACTTATTGCACGGAAATGGCAGACAAAAGATCCCCTGATGGTAGTAGTATGGGTGAAAGAAGTAAGGGAGGTGATTGGTAAGGAGAAGTATATTTATAAGAAGAGGGGTAACTACAAGAAGTTTGAAAAAATATGGAGGTTATTGTTGATTTCAGAATATGCTAGATAAGGAAGTTGGTTAGGATGATAGTGGTAGAATGAGGGTTGGTTGGTGTGTGAGTATGGGAGGAAGAGGTGTGTGAGGAGAGAGGGAGGGGGGGGGAGAAATGAGGTGATACATGGGGGGGAAAGGAAAAAAAGGGAAAAAATTAGAGTATTTATGTTTATTGGTGTACTTGCCATGTGTATAAATTGTGAAAATACAATGATTTGATGGATGATGGCATTTTATTAATGAATTTTTTCAATAAAAAGATAATAGAAAAAAAACAAAAAAAAAACCAAACACGCATTACAGCCACCACACCCTACTGCAGTACTATGTGGTTTGGTGCAGAGTGTTTTTAAAAGTCGCACCCATCGTACTTTTTGCACATTCTGGTGTGAATCAGCCCTAAAGAGCTGAAAATAGGTTGTAGTTGATTAAGAGCATGCATTACCTTCAAAGGTGACAGTAAACCATTAGCGATGTCCTTATGTATATTTACAAAATAATTAAATAACTAAATGTCCGGACTGAGGTGAAGGCAGCTATTATCATGACAAAGAATTCAAATAATTTTACTGGTACTTAGCTAGCATTAGATGTTGCCATAGTAACCATGACCGAATTACGCTAAGGTACTATTGTATCTAAAGTAATGTATACAGCATAATATAGCAAAAAAAAAAAGAACAAGAAAAAAGGTATTGTGAAGCTACAAAGCGGTAAAATTAGTCCCAACATGTACTACAATAACAATATCTGAAGAAAAGCAAAAGGTCAGGAATTAAAATATTTACCTGGACTGCGAATACTGAGAGCAGTTATTAAACTGGAAATCTTCTAACATCTCTAGATGTGTGCTTGCTGCTTTAGCAGTCAATACATCTGAAAGACAAAACAAAGTAATAAATACAATACCATTTTTTCTTTTTACAAAAATGTAGCGTGTCTTTTTTTTTTCAGGCACCTTTTCTGCCTCTCTGTGACACTTTAATTTCTTTATAGCGTACCATGGCAAGCCCTAGAAATAATTAGCAAAGATACTTACAGTAAATCACTGTTAGATTCCACAGATTGCAGATCCAACACATTTTGCAATCCTACTAAAGTGTTCATGGCAGCCTCACCATTTTGCCTCCTCATTGACCTTGCCTTGTTGTCTTGCTTGCTCTCCCATCCTTCTTAGAGGGTTGGTCAGAGCCCATGCCACTTATCACTGTGCTTTGAGAGTGTGCATACTCACACATCAAGGTTTTTTTTTATACGGCGTCGCTGCAGTACAGATTACTGCTGCTGTCACTACATTTGTTTCAGAATCTCTTTGTGGCTCAAAAATTGAGTGGTGATGACCACCCAAAGTCTTTTTATTAATGACTGGCCTCAAAGCAGGAGTATAACACCAGCCAAGTAGACAGTCTGGGATTTTTACAGCCTAAGGGAGACTGATTTGGGCATACGGGGTTAATTTCAGTGCTGGTCAGGGTGACCAGAAGCTCTGAGGGCAAACAATCTACATTGCTACTACAAAGAAAGCTAAATATATTTTCCTTATGGCACAGCCTGCAAAGGGGATCGGTTGCTAGTGGCAACAGTTCTAAAGTCTGCTCCTGTACGTCTAACGTTAGCTCTTCTTTTTTTTTTTTTTAACAAAAAAGTTTATTTAAATTTTCACAAAAGAAACAATTCACTTCGAGTTAGATTTGAATACAGATGACATTCATATAACAGTTACATGACTTAGTATGAGTAAGATTCAATTTTTACATTAGTTATCCATTTCAGAGGAAGATTTTAATACACTCATTAAGGATATTAATATAAGGTGTAAGTGTAAGGGATTCCATCTTTCAACCTGGGACATTCTCTCCCACTCGTATATAGTTCTAAAGAGACCTGGGGGCCCACAGCCGAAGGGGGGGAGGGACCCGAGTCAACGCCAATCCCAATGGGCCCAGACCCATCATTTTATTCAATAGACAGGTGTTTTGCCTTTACCCATGCTGCCCAAATTTTCTCAAATTTTTTTGGACAATTTCTTCCCATATATGTCATTTTATATAGTGGTAGCATCTTATTTATCAGAGATTGCCAGAGTTGTTTGGTGGGTGGTTGGGATTGATTCCACTGCAGTAGGATTGCTTTTCTAGCATATAATGTGGTATAGAAGATGAATAGTTTCTGTCCCCATGTGACTTCCAGAAAGTCACAGATACCTAGTAAAAGAGGTATTGGGCTATATGGGACCTGCAGTCCCCCTATAGAGTTGATATCAGCAAGTATACTATTCCAGAATTCCACCACTCCAGGGCATGACCAGACCACATGAAAAAAATCGGCCTCCCCAGACCCACATCTAGGGCACCTCGCTGTTTTAACAGGGTATATTTTTGCCAGGCGTATTGGAGAATAATAGGCCCTATGTAAGAATTTCAGCTGCATAAATCTATCCCTTGCTGAAATTGTCAAGGGTAAATATTGCTGAATTCCCTCTTCCCAGTCCCCATCCGTCAACCCCAGAACATCCACCCTCCACCGCTCACATAGCTGGGAGACTTTAGATGTATCTCTAGTCACAAGCAGATTATAGACGGCGGACAGTGTTCTTCCGCCATCTTGGTTTTTTAATACACTTTCTATCGGTGTCTCCTCCAGAGTCAGCGGACTGGGGAACTGGGACAGGAACGCATGCCTCACTTGGAGGAACCTGAAGAACATATGGTTGGGTAGATCCTTTTCTCTTTTTAAAGCATCAAAGGTGATTAGTTGTCCCGGGGCAACTATATCCCCCAGGGTCGTAACTCCATATCTGGCCCACACAACCGGGTCGGGGATGGAGTGAAAATGAGGCAGGCGGGGGTTACCCCATAGGGGAGTTGCTGGGGACCAATTACTAGGTCCCAAAAATTGCGTATTAACAGTGTCCCATACCTTAAGGATTGTTTTCATGGGACAGGTCACATCTGGATTGGATCTAGGGCCTCTATGCACCAAATTCCTCAACTCCGCATAGGAGCCGAGCAGCGCCGCCTCCACGGAAGCAGCAGGGTTGGCCGGTTCTTCTGAAAACCACCATTTTACTGTTACCAATACCGCTGCCCAGTAGTATTTTAGGAAGCAGGGTAAGGCCAGACCCCCCAAGGTCCCTGGTAGTTGCAATGTTCCCCCGGCTATTCTAGGAGTTTTCCCATTCCAAATGAATGAGGTAATAATGCTATCTAAGTGTCGAAAGAAGGTCATTGGTATAGGGATCGGGGTTTGTCGGAATAGGTATGTAAATTTAGGTAGAATTGACATTTTGATTAAGTTGACATGGCCAACCGGGGTCAGTGGTAGAGATCTCCATGTGTTACATCTTTGGGATAGGTGGTTGACCACAGGGTTTAAGTTGAGGCTGATATACTTTTTTAAGTCTTGATGTATTTCTACCCCTAGGTATCTAAACTGGGAAACCCTACTGAGTTGTCCATCCGTCTGCGAGGGAGTAGACCCCGCCCGCAGAGGGAACAGGATCGACTTTCCCCAGTTGATATATATACCAGAGAATTTCCCAAACCTATTGATTACCGAGAGAGCCTCTTGTAGGGAAGTATCGTCATATTTAAGATAGAGTAAGGTGTCGTCAGCGTATAACGACACCTTTTCTTGTATGGGACCTCTCGTAATCCCCCTGACCCCGGGTGTGGCCCTGAGAAGGGCGGCCATAGGCTCTATTGCCAGGGCAAAAAGACCCGGCGAGAGCGGGCACCCCTGTCTAGTTCCCCTACCCAAAAGAAAGGTTGGGGAAAGTACTGTACCTGTGCGAACTCTGGCCGTGGTGGCCTTGTATACCATACTGACCCAGGAGATAAAGACCGGGCCGAACCCGAACCTGCGGAGGACCTCCCATAGGTAGCCCCACTCAACAGAGTCGAAGGCCTTCTCTGCGTCAAGGGAGGCCACAATTTCATCTCGAGCATCCTCCTCCCCAGAGGCCAAGACAGCACACAACCTGCGAATGTTTATGTCCGTGCCCTTTCCAGGCATGAAACCTGATTGATCTTCATGAATTAGATTAAGTATTATTTCGTTTAACCGCTGGGCCAAAATTTTGGTTAAAATCTTCGCGTCAGAATTAAGTAAAGATATAGGTCTATATGAGGGGCATAATTGGGGGTCTTTTCCCGGCTTTGGCAGGACCACTATAATGGCTTGTGACATGGATAGTGGTATCTCCCCAGTTCGTAGGGTCTCTGTAAACATTGTATGCATCCTAGACGCCACCTCGCCCACATACTGTTTATAAAATTCAGGGGGCAGGCCATCCAGTCCCGGTGTCTTCCCCATTTGTAAGGAGCTTAGAGCCCGTTGGACCTCTTCCAGGGTTATTGGAGCCTCGAGGCCCTCTCGTGCTGCAGCCGTGAGGGTCGGAAGCGTTATTTCGTCCAGGAAGTCCGAGAGTTCCTTCACTGAGTATTGTGCCCTAGAGGAGTATAGAGATGAGTAATACTCAGCAAAGCAAGCGTTAATCTTCACAGGGTCTGATACTAGGGTCCCGTCATTTTTTCGGATACGAGCTATTGTGGACACTGGGGATTGCTCTTTGGCCAACCAGGCCAAGAGCCTACCTGTTTTATCCCCTTGCTCAAATATTCTTTGAGTTTGGGCCAGTTGACGTTTGTTCGCCTTGGCTAACGTTAGCTCTTCTTGATTAGAAATGTCACAGGAGTTACAGGGTCATTTTCAACAGCAACTTCTCAAACTCTTAATATTACAGTGATAGATATGTGTCATATTCACATGTACACAGATTTTCTATATTTAATTTGCCTTGACAGCCATCCTAATGGGGCCCCATTCCACCTCCAGGCCCTATAGTAGCCGCAGGCATAGCTCCCAACTGTCCCTGATTTTGAGGGACTGTCCCTCATTCGGAACAATGTCCCTCTGTCCCTCTTTCCTCCTCATTTGTCCCTCATTTTGGTTTGATCTATATAATTGTATATAAAATGCACTAGGTATCTATCAAAAAGTATTTTACAGTGCTAAACCTTTCATCCAATTTTTAAATTGCTGCATTTGTACATTCCAAAGGCCAATTTAAAGGCATAGTAGTAGTAAAAAAGCACTTGTGGGTTTAACCAATCAATTTTTTGTACAATTCTCCTTTAAGGAGGGCAAGGCAAGGGGACATATCCTATGCCTAAATACTTTTTCTAATGGGTTTCCCTCATTCCCATCTCAGAAAGTTGGGAGGTATGCCCACATTGGTTGCTATGGTCATTATTACGCTACTGCCTCACGGCTATATGTTAAAGGAGAAGTCCAGCCAAAGCTTGTTTGGCTGGGCTTCTCCTATGTTTTTATCAGACAGCGGGCTGAAGTCCGCTCTCTGCTGACGTCACGAATATCAGTCCAGGCACCCCGTCATCCTGACAATGGAAGTCTGGATCCGCCAGGTGCCTGGACTGACACCCATCTCAGCCTCTCAGCGAGCCGCTGAGAGCCTGAGATGGCCGCTACCTGCCCCTCCACAGCCCAGCGCTCCAATCAGCGTGGAGAGAGATGAACAGAGAGCTGTGACTGACAGTCTACAGCTCTCTGCTCACGGAGCTCTGAAAACTGAGTGATCGGCGGTGTTCGATCGTCTGTTTTTCAGTGCAGAGGCACCGGGTGCTGCATCCACCTAGGTAAGTATAAATCAAAAAAAAAAAACATACTTCTCTTTTAAGTCTGTTTGTTTCTGTTGCTTGAGAAACAGTGAAAATGTTGAATCTGCTTTGTTGATTCTACATTTACTAGTGCCAAAAAGTACTATTTTTGTGATATCTCAAGTCAAGGCATGCATTACTTCTTATAAACCATCTGATCAGTAATACACAATATGAACTGAGGACCCAGCTTTTTTCTGGCATTTGTTGTTTACAAATAAAATCATTTTTTTTTGCTGGAAATTTACTTAGAACCCCCAAACATTATATATTTCTTTTAGCAGAGACCCTAAATAAAATGGCTGTCGTTGCATTTTTTAATTCACACGGCTTTTGCGCACCGGTTTTTCAAACACTATTTAAAAAAAAAATACACTTGAATGAATAAAACAAAAACAAAGCATAATATACACCCCAATTTTTTGTACAATATGGAAGATGATGTTACGCCGAGTAAATAGATAACTGACATGTCATGCTTTAAAATTGTGCGCACTCGTGGGATGGCGCCAAACTATGGTATTTAAAAATCTCCATAGGCGATGCTTTAAAAATGTCTACAAGTTACCAGTTTAGAGTTATAGAGGAGGTTCAGTGCTAGAATTATTGCTCTTACTCAGATGTTTGCAGTGATACCTCACATGTGTGGTGCAAACACTGTTTACATATGTGGGCGTGACCTACGTATGCGTTCACTACTGCACGCGAGCACATGGGGAGCTTTAAAAATGTTTATTTTTATTTATTTTATTAATTTTTTAATTTTTTTACACTGTCCCTTGAAATACCTTGAAATACATTTTTTTAGCACTTTTATTGCTATCGCAAGGAATGTAAACATCCCTTGAGATAACAATACAGCATGACAGGTCCTCTTTATAAAGAGATCTGGGGTCTAAATGACCTCAAATCTTTTCTACCTTTGAAAGCACATACATGTATCCCTATGGGATAGCAGATGAACATCCGGTGACATCAGTCTCCGCTATGCTCCGTTTCTGATGATGGAGGAAAACCCTACTTTTCCATCCGTCTGCGGATCGGATGAAAATGGACTCTACGATCCCCCATAGAGGAGAGTGGCGCTCTGAAAGGTCGATCCCTGCACAGTGTGCAGAGACCGACCTGTCATCTGCCTGCTCAGCGGGGATCGACGTAGCGATCCCCCGCTGAGCAAGGCGGAGCCTGTACACGGACACGTCCATGTGAAAGGGCCTAAGGCAAAAAAAGGTATCCAAACCTGCCTGGCTTTATGTAAAAAATTAATTGCCCCCTAAACCTAATAACTGGTTGTGCCACCCTTGGCGGCAACAACTGCAATCAAACGTTTGTGATAACTGGCAATGAGTCTTTCACATTGCTGTGGAGCAATTTTGGCCCACTCTTCATTGCAGAATTGTTTTAATTCAGCCACATTGGAGTGTTTTCCAGCATGAACGGCCTGTGTAAGGTTATGATACAGCATCTCAATTGGATTTAAGTCCGGGCTTTAAATGGGCCACTCCAAAACCTAAATTTTGCTTTGTTTGAACCATTTGGGGGTGGACTTGCTGTTGCGTTACGGATCATTGTCCTGCTGCATAACCTAAGTGCACTTGAGATTGAGGTCACAAACTGATGGCATTCTCCTTTAGGATTTTCTGGTAGAGCTCAGAATTCATGGTTCCTATGACAGACCTAGCCGGGACAGAGGCTTTTGGAGGGGACTGAATGCCAGCCTCTTGCCGACCGATTATGGGCCCTGGCATTTGGGGGAACGGTGCTTGTTGTGAGCTGTATGCCTGGGGACCCTGGAAGTAATGTTACTTTGAATTCAAGTCCATGTCCCCCCCAAAACACAAAACTCTGGGAACCCCTTATGTGCCATATTATAGATAGTGACTGCTTCACAATGTTGTGTGTATATATTGTGTGTTGTCTCATGCTGTCGTGTACTGTTTGCTGTGCTGGTTTGGGGTGGGGCTGTATTCCAATGTTCTATTGTGTCTGTCTGCCTTAGATCACAGGATGTGTATATGTCTGCCTTAGATCACAGGATGTGTATTTCTATGGAGGGAGGGGGGATTCCTCCAGCAGCCCCCTTCTGATAAGACTGTGTACTGATGAGAAGTTTTAACACACCTGACCTGTGTGTCTATTGTCATTGGACAGTTTAACCCGCCCTCTTTTCCAAGGGTGGGGTAAAAGAGTCTCTGAGTTATTTTATCTGTTGGGTCCATGTGTGAAAATAAATGAGTTGATTCCTGCTTGAACCTGAAGACAGAGCCTTGTCTCGTATTTGGGGGAGAATTATTTGTATGGGTTCCTTGTTCAGCTGATTGAAGTGCCTTTGTGTTCGTAAATGGAATGTCTTAAACGGCTTTAACCCCTTTCATACTCGGGGTGTTGTTACAGTTCCATCAATTATGGTAAGTCGTCCAGGTCCTGAAGCTGTAAAGAAGCCCCAGAACATCACGCTACCACCACCATGTCTGACTGTTGGTATGATGTTCTTGTTATGAAATGCTGTATTAGTTTTATGCCAGATGTAACGGGACGCACACCTTCTAAAAAGGTACATTTTTGTCTCATCAGTCCACAGAATATTTGCCTAAAAGTCTTGGGGATAATCAAGATGTTTTTTGGGAAATGTGAGATGAGCCTTTGTGTTCTTTTTGGTCAGCAGTGGCTTTGGCCTTGGAACTCTCCCATGGATGTCATTTTTGGCCAGTCTCTTGCTTATTGTTGAAGCATGAACACTGATCTTACCTGAGGCAAGTGAGGCCTGCAGTTCTTTAGATGTTGTTCTGGGTTCTTTTATAACCTCCTGGATGAGTCGTCGTCATGCTCTTGGAGTAATTTTTGTAGGCTGGCCACTCCTGGGAGTTCACCACTGTTCCAAGTTAGCTCCATTTGTGGATAATGACTCTCTCCGTGGTTCACTGGAGTTCCAAAGCCTTAGAAATGGCTTTGAAACCCTTCCTAAACCGATACATGTACATTACTTTGTTTCTAATCTGTTCTTGATTTTTTTTTAGATTGTGGCATGATGTGTGGCTTTTTGTGATCTGTTAGCATGCTTCACTTTGTCGGAATTGTGGTTAATCACAGTTCATTCATGATTCAGCATGGGAGGGGGCAATTACTTTTTCACATAGGGCCAGGCAGGTTTGAACAGCTTTTTTCCCTTAACAAATGAAATAATAATTTAAAAACTGCATCTTGGATTTACTCAGGTTATCTTTGTGTAATATTAAAATTTGTTTGATGATCTGAATCATTTACGTCTGAGAAATATGCAAAAACATAAACAAATCAGGAAGGGGGCAAATACTTTTTCACAGCACTGTATATAAATATTTGTGTTATATAGTGCTAGGTCCTGCTACAGTTTGAATATGCTAGGCCCTACTACAGTGTGAATATAGAAAAAACATACACGGGATTCGCATTAGCGCAGGCTGCAAAGCTTCAGAACATTGTTTTGAATAGAGAAGACTGGCTTGTCAGTGTTCTCCAGGGTTTGTAATCTAGAGCTTCAAGGTTTCAAAGTGTCTTGGGTGGGACGAAGCCTTCAATCCTGTGTCCAGGCCTCCTGGAGACCTACAGGCCATGTGAGTGCACAGGCGTGCATGTTCGTTATAAGCTAGGAGCTGGCCATTGCTCAAGACCCTTGTTTGGAGATAGGTGTGAGCTCCAGCCAGGAGAGGTGATCCACTCTGGAGACAAGACTCCATGTTGGAGAGATTCCTTACCCGCAGGACTGGGAGAGTTGGGACAGCTGAGTGAGCCTTCGGGACTGAGAGAGCTGAGGCACCTTGTGAGTCCAGGAGACTGGAGGTATTCTGTAAGTCTCCGGAGAATGAGCCCAGGGTGCCAGAAGATCCCCTATCCAGAGGCCAGGAGTGGAAACAAGCAAGGTGCTGTAATTAAGGCTGAGTGAGCCAAGAAAGCCAGAAAGCTAGGTCTTAGAGACCAGTGCCAAGAGCAGTGGTGCTGCTGACAAGAGAACCAGGTGGCTCTGCATTTTTCTGTTGACTGTTTCACTGTAGAAAACCCCCTGTATGGACAACTTTATTTAAACATTCCTCTTTGTTTTTAATAAAGGGGGCCACCAAGCCCTTAACCACAGTTGGACTGAAGTAAACTGAATCAGAAATGCTCGCCACCACTGAGCTCAATTACCCCATGTCACAATATACTGTATATATATATATATTTATAAAACATAAGTGCAGTAAGCAATATAAACCAAACAAATTTCATTTTACAGTAGTCAGATGAGTGACCCTAAAGGCAGAAATCTTCTGGGAGCAGCTGCACCCCCAACCCCCCCCCCTTATACTTACTTAAGAACCCATCTCGATCCAGCGATGTGCATGAGAGCAGCTGCTCTCCCAGGTCTCTGTCTCCTCATTGGCTCACAAAGCAGTGGGAGTTATTGGCTCCTGCTGCTTTTAATCACAGCCAGTGAGCCAATGACGATAGAGCGGGGGCGGGTCCAAGCCACTCATGTGTGTGAATGGACAATGTCGATTCACAGGAGCGCAAATCAGTAGCGTGCCTGCTAGAGTGCCCCCATAGCGAGTGGCTTGCTATTGAGGACACTTGATAGGGGGTAGAAGCCAGGACCGCCAGTGGGGTACCCAAAAAGAAGAGGATTGGGGTTGCTCTGTGCAATATCATTGCAAAGAGCAGATAAGTATAGTATATTTGTTATTTTTTTTTAAATCCAACCTTTAGAACCACTTTAAGACAAGATTTGCGATTGTTTTTTTTTTCACATTTTTACCATATTTTTACATCATCATCATTGGTCTTTACATTTACATTTTAAACCTCACTACATAAAAAATTGCCAAACAACAATAGAATATATAAATCATCAAGTTATATTCTGCAGAATGAATTAAAGTGGTTCTAAAGCCTAAACATTGTGTACCTTAAATGCATTCCTTACATTATGGTAAAAAATTGTTTAGGCATCAGCATCTCCCCTCACACCCCCTGTTACTTACCTGAGCCCTCATGTTACTTTCCTGAGTCCTAATTGGATCCAGTGCCGTGCACGTCTGCAGCTCTTCTCTTCCCTCACTTCCGGGTCTCGCTGGCTTTGCAGAGGCACTGGTAGCCATTGGCTCCCAGTGCTGTCCATCAAAGCCAGTGACGAAGGAGCAGGGGGCGAGGCGGAGTCTTGCTGTCTGTGTCAATGGACGCAGCAGTGGGGCTTGGGAGCAAGCATGTTCCCATAGGGTCACCGGACACAGAGAGCACTGGTGGGGAGACCAGAGAAGAGGAGGTTTGAGGCTACTCTGTGCAATTCCATTGCACAGAGCAGGTGAGTATAGACATGTTTGTTGTTATTATTTAATTTATTTTTTTACCTTTACAATCACTTTAATGGTATGCTTTAATAACAATTAAAAAATGTGTTCATATTATGTCTGAAAATAACAAAACATTGTAGCCCAGTATAAATAGAAGGTATACCTCTATCAGATGACTGGACAGTTGGAAATGGACAGGAGCAGTTCAAGGACCCTTGACCAGCTGTTCCTTTACAAAGAACTTCCCCAGTGTCCTTCTTTTGAAATTCACAACTCCAATGACTATTTCTACCAAGTAATGAAGGATTTTTCTTGAGGCTTATTGTGATCTGCATGAATCAGAAAAACATAAAACTTTGCATAGAAACAAATAATGCATAATTAGCAAAGCAAGGTTCATTAGTCTCCTTCTCATTAGTCGTCTTCTCTATAAGAATATCTCTGTGTCCATATTTGTGCTTCTCTAGGTAATTTTTCACTTTACAGAAATGTATAGTTAGACTCCAGGCACTGACACTCTGGAGGTGGATAGATACAGGTATATAAAATGACCTGTATTCATTTTTATGCATCCCTTTATGCAAGGAGAGAAATACTCCTCACATGGAAATCATCCTCTCTGCCATTGTGGTGGCCTGGCATTCCTCCATTAACAACGTACTGCCCCAGGCCCTCACACTGGGCGGAGTGGATGATTTCCAAGTGAGGAGTATTACCTTCCTCGCATAAAAGAAGGAGGGCAAGAATTGTCCAAGAAAACTTGATAAGATCTGGAACGCATAGATCGATGCCTCTGGTTCATAAGCTATCTTTGTGACCAGTTTCAACAGCCAAAATTCATACTCCCTTGCTCCCCTCCCCACCCCCCCCTCCTTCAGCCCTACTAATTACAGTAATTCAGGCTGTATAACACTGGACATGCTTAACTGAACTATTGTAGATAAAATGCATTGTCTTTTGCTGGTGATCCATTACATATCCATAAGATATTTTTTAGCGTTTCTGAATCACTGCTATGCTGGATGTTGCTCATAACTTTACTACTGTAACACCATTACTGTTTGTATGTATCCTACGTGACTCTACCACTTGAATAGTAAGCTGCTTTGTTCACATTTCTACTCAATAAAACTTTTACCTGTTAAATATTTTCTTATTTTTTTAAAACCTGCATTTATACACCTGTAAAATTTTAACACAAAGTAAAATAAAATTGACCTATTATAGTTTTTATTATGTAGAATTTCACAAATGTAATGCATGTATTGTACCTAGAACTTCAGCCAAAAATAAAATTATAATAATAAATAACTTATGAAAATGCAAAATTACAAAACCAGATTTTGCTGTAGTGTTCACCTTTAATCTTGATATCTCCCTACACCCTGTTTTTTTTTTTTTTTTGCTCTGATGTCCTAAGTCTGATGGCCAGCATGATGTAACCCAGGTCATCCTGGACCCACTCCAGCCTGTGTCTTGACTAGGGATGAGCCGAACACCCCCCTGTTCGGTTCGCACCAGAACATGCGAACAGGAAAAAAGTTCGTTCGAACACGCGGACACCGTTAAAGTCTATGGGACTCGAACATGAATAATCAAAAGTGCTAATTTTAAAGGCTTATATGCAAGTTATTGTCATAAAAAGTGTTTGGGGACCTGGGTCCTGCCCCAGGGGACATGGATCAATGCAAAAAAAAGTTTTAAAAACGTCAGTTTTTTCGGGAGCAGTGATTTTAATAATGCTTAAAGTGAAACAGTGAAAGTGTAATATCCCTTTAAATTTCATACCTGGGGGGTGTCTATAGTATGCCTGTAAAGGGGTGCATGTTTCCCGTGTTTAGAACAGTCTGACAGCAAAATGACATTTCAAAGGAAAAAAAGTCATTTAAAACTACTTGCGGCTATTAATGCATTGCCGGTCCGACAATACACATAGAAGTTCATTGATAAAAACGGCATGGGAATTCCCCACAGGGGAACCCCGAACCAAATTTAAAAAAAAAAAAATGACGTGGGGGTCCCCCTAAATTCCATACCAGACACTTCAGGTCTGGTATGGATATTAAGGGGGACCCCGGCCAAAATTAAAAAATGAAATGGGGGGTCCCCCTAAATTCCATACCAGACCCTTCAGGTCTGGTATGGATTTTAAGGGGAACCCCGCGCCAAAATTTAAAAAAAAACAGCGTGGTGTCCCCCCAAAAATCCATACCAGACCCTTATCCGAGCACGCAACCTGGCAGGCCGCAGGAAAAGAAGGGGGGATGAGAGAGCGCCCCCCCCTCCTGAACCGTACCAGGCCACATGCCCTCAACATTGGGACCTTGTCCCCATGTTGATGAGGACAAGGGCCTCATCCCCACAACCCTGGCCGGTGGTTGTGGGGGTCTGCGGGCGGGGGGCTTATCGGAATCTGGAAGCCCCCTTTAACAAGGGGACCCCCAGATCCCGGCCCTCCCCCCTGTGTGAAATGGTAAGGGGGTACAAAAGTACCCCTACCATTTCACTAAAAAAAGTGTCAAAAATGTTAAAAATGACAAGAGACAGTTTTTGACAATTCCTTTATTTAAATGCTTCTTCTTTCTTCTATCTTCCTTCATCTTCTTCTTCTTCTGGTTCTTCTGGCTCTTCTGGTTCTTCCTCCGGTGTTCTCATCCAGCATCTCCTCCACGGCGTCTTCTTCCCTTCTTCTCCTCGGGCCGCTCCTCATCCATGGCATGGAGGGAGGCTCCCGCTCTTCTCTTCATCTTCTTCTCTTCTTCATCTTCTTCTCCGGGCCGCTCCGCACCCATGCTGGCATGGAGGGAGGCTCCCGCTGTGTGACGCGTCTCCTCTTCTGACGGTTCTTAAATAACGGGGACATGACGGGACTTCCCTGTGGTATTCCCCGTGACGCCACAGGGAAGTCCCGTCAAGTCACCGTGCGTCAATGACACACGTTCACATTATTGTATGAATAAATTATGGACTGATTGATGTTCCAGCGGGGAGATTGGACTGCCTTGTGTGCTTGAATTAATCAGCTGGTGAACTAAAAGGCAACTACAGCTATTAGCTGCTGCACGCTATATCTTGTGAGGGCCTTTGGGGAGAGCCTCTGGAGTTTGTGATAGGATATAGTCCACTGATACCAGTCATACTTGGGCCCCTACCTTGACCCCCTACCCAGCAATACATGCTCAACTAGCCCTTGTTCACTAGCACCATCAACAGCCATTTGGTTTTCCTGGGGGAGTCTTCACAGTGACACTGGAAATACCCTAGGTTGATGCAACATACGATATGCATCCCCATGTCTCCTACCCTTTTGGGGTATAATGGTAGCAACATTGGGGTATGGTCATCCAGCCTCACTGTGAAAGGCATTAAGCCGGCGTCCGGACTGTCTGTGTGGTGGTTGTGTCATATATGTGTCACTTGTTTTTTGTCTTGTTATGTGTTCTGGTTTATGTGGTTTTTTCCTGCTGTTGAGGATAATTCACTGACCACAGTGCCCACCAGGACAGTGTTCCTTCGCTG